>NC_056747.1:860095776-860198276 GCF_019279795.1 Protopterus annectens | reverse complement strand
TTATAAAATGATTAAACTGTATCAGTTAGTGCATTCAAATAAAATTGTATACACAAGCTTAGCAAAGACTGATATTTTCAGTTTCAGGATGAGAGTAAAGTATGGGTTAACGTATGATGATTCCAACAGTGAGCTAGAGGCAGTGCCCATGACAGGCAGTGGTGCACTGATGTGTTTTGAAGTAGACAATGGTAACTGAGTATGCAAGAGTGGTAATCTGGTGCAGAGTTAGGAGGTTAGGTGAGGCAGGAGAAAGTAGTGAAGGAGGGGAGAGTAGAGTGGAGAACATAGGCAGTTATTTGGTTGGTAGAAAGAAATGATGAAAGAGGTGGTGACAAAAAAAGGAAGAAGGGTTTTTTGTGAAGAGAGAGCTAGAGGAGAGGGATTGGTATAGTTTAAGGAGGTGAAAGGAGGAGAAAAGGGGGAGACAAAGTACGGTAGGTAGATTTTAAAGAATAAGAAGAGGGAGTGGAAGAGGAATATGGGGGGGGATCTCAAACCTTTGGAGTTTAGGTGAAAGCAAGTTTAAAACTAGTGCGTTTGCTGAAAGAGAAAGGGAGTAGTGGGGAGAAAACAAAAGAAGGGGAGTGTAAGAGCTCTTAAGTGGGTGTGGGTGAGGAGTGTAAAGTAAAAAAAGAAGGACCAAGAGAAAATTTAATGCTGAAGGTGTGTTGGGGGGGGGGGTCAGGTGGGAAGTTGGGTAAATAAGTTAGGGTGGTGTAGTGCGCTGGCAAATACTTTGTTGAGAAGGAAGTTTTTTTAGAATGTGTTTGAATTTGTTAAGGTTTGATGTGGCTCTAATTTCCAGTGGTAGCGGATTCCATCAGTTTGACTATATTGTAGGAGTATAGGTTTTGGCCTGCTTTTTTGTTTGGTCTCTGTAGATTTAGAAAACAATGAAAAACTAGACAAACTTGGAAAACCACAGGCTGAAGGCACTCAGTCCACTCCGACAAACAACCGCAAATGGTTATGAATAAATTTATTGTAAGCGCTTTCGCTGGTAGAAAATTCTCCAGCTTCTTCAGACCTCTGGTGTGAAGGAGACTAGTGCAGTTGATGTACTATGTGAGGGTCTAAATCCATGTTTTTTTAGAGTAAATAGATAATTGCTTATGAGGTGCCTGAGTAGTTGTTTGTGTATGCATTTCTTTAGGATTTTTGAAAGGGGGATAGAATGGTGATGGGTATGTAATTTGCCAAGTTCAATTGATTTACCTCCTTTGTGTGTAGAGGGGTCATAATGGATTTTTTTCCAGAGGGTTGGGACATAGGATCTTGTGATGATCTGCTGATCATCGGCAGCAAGTTTTAAGTATTCTGAGGGGAAGGGAGGTTATCAGCAGAAGGTGAGCGTGGTTTTAGCTTATTTAGAAGTTTGCGACTGTAGTTTGTTTGTACTGGTTAAATAGAGAGGTGGGGATTGTGGGAGATGATTGAGGAGGTGTTGTAGGCGGACGGCTGGAGATGGGAGTATGTGTTGCCAGGGGTTGGAAAAGTGGTGAGTGATTAATGCTGGGAAGATTAGGGGTGCTGAAGTTGGTGGGGTCTGATAGTAGACAGGCTATACTTTCTATAAAATGAGTGTTGAAAGCTTCAGCTATTTTTGATGGAGTTTTCTGGATAGACAGAGCAGAGTTTTGCTTGTTACCAGGTATAAGTAGTGAGGAAGATGGTACTCCAGAAAACTGTATGGATTGTTTTTGTTTTCTGATAATTGTGTGAAGAAAAAAATGTTTTTTGTCATTAAAACTAAAAAAGCTGATGGAGTTGCCATCAAATACCCTACCCTTGTAAGTACAACCTCCTTTATTTAACAATGCAGAGATCCTCATCACCACACTAAAGCTAAATTCCATTAAGACTCTATGCATTATAGTTCTTTACATTCCACTAGGTAACAATGTCCTCACTCCTGAAGACATGCTCTCCTAAGTACCTGCTAGTATACAGCATGAAGCTCTAATCCTCAGGGACCTAAACATAAATTGGACTCAGATCTTGTCTGGCAACCCCACCACTACCTCTATTAATTTATAAGATTTACATAATCCATAGATAACCCAACTAGATTAAATCACACCCTAACCATATTCAGTGTAGACAACTTAATTTCTGCATTGACTCAGTGTGACTGGAACTTTCTGAAAACATTTCCCTTAGATGATGCCACTTTACAGTTTAACAAGACCTTTCTTAAAATGCTAAACATGCATACATGCTCCCCAAAGGACTAAGAGAGTAAAGAATAATTCTGCTCCATGGTTACCCAACATAACTAGGCAATTAATGATCGATAGAGATAAGGCTTGGAAAACATGGCATACTCATAACACACAAGAGAACATGCCAAAATATAGACATTTAAGAGATAATGTGAAACAAAGTATAACAAGATAAAAAGCAATACTATTATAATATACAACAAATGCACCAAAACAATCCAAGCTTATTTTGGACATCAGTGCAGAAACTACTTAACCTCAATCATAATTCTCAATTGAATCCATCCCCAGATCTCCCACCAGCAGTTATAGGATCCAGTTTCAACAATTATTTCCTATAAGCAGTAAACAGAAGCCCACTCCAAATCCAACCTTATTCACAGCTAAACCCATCCCTAATCAAACAATTAAAAAACTTCTGTCCAAGCTTAAAAACTCCAGTCTAGTTGCAGACAGCCTTCCACCTGAACACCTCAAAATAGCAGCCAAAGTCACAGCATGTACTATTTCAATATTAATAAACAGATTAAGCCAAGAATCCTGTACCCCTTCCATATGGAAAAAAATCATATATAATCCCCCCTACACAAAGAAGGTTCCTCCTGAGATTATACTGACTACAGACCAATTGCAATCTTGTCACCAATATCCAAAATAATAAAATAGTGTATTAATTCCAAACTGCTTCAGTATCTGACCACTAATGAGTTCCATTACCCAACATGGCTTCTGACCTGAACATATCTCTGTCACTGTCCTCCTTTGATTCACAGACATATATTAAATAAAATCAGAAATGCATGTAATCTGGTATGTCTCTTCCATCTTACTATATTTGTTGGAAGCATTGCCTCTCATCACAAACTACTGCAAAAACTATTCAACCTGGGCCTCTCATACTTCTCTCTCTTCTGGTTTAACAACTCATGATCCAGTATGAATTAAGCAGTACAATAGCAACAGGAATACTTCCCTTTTCTACCTATTGCAGTAGGTGTGTCTCAAGGATCTGTACTAGGACCACTTCTATTTAATGTATTTATAAATGATCTATGTACCACCATAAGCATGCCCCACTAATTCAGTAATCATATGATTCAACACACATTTGTGTATTGCCCCAACCCCAAAAAACAGCAAGAAATAATCCAAGAGACCATCTCTTCTATTGAATCATGGCTACAAAATGCTCAGTTTCTGCTACCCTCCCTCCAAAAAACAAACTTCTACTATTCACCCAAAGAATATTTCACAGAACATTAGTTCTATCAATATCTCCTCACTAAATATACTATAATCTAACAGGTCACACACATTAAGCTGTTAGGAATTACACTTGGCAAAAACATGAAGTTTGATATCCATTTCCAAACTGCTGTAAAAACAAACCAAAAGCTTGGCTTATTATATAGGAATAAACCATTCCTAACCAACAGAGTAAGACAGGCTTTAGCCGATTCCTACCTCCTACCTACCCTACTTTATCCATACACCCTATTCACTAATTTACAGGCCAACAGTCAAACCAAATTATAACAATGTTATAATAAAATAGCAAGATATGCATCTAATATTCAGTATAGAACACATCACTGCTTCGCCCTAAAAAAGCTCAACTGGACTGAACTCTACATCTCTTCTATGAGCAACTTCTCTTAGCACAGACTTTAATCTACAACCCAAACAAATATCCTGCCCTCAAAAGCATGCTCCAACAATAAAGTCACACTAGAAATCTCTGCTCAAAAGATAAACTAATGCTTCTATTATATAATCTCACTACATTCACTATACTCCCACTGTGTATCCAACCTCTGGAATGCCCAACCATCTACTCTTAAACTACTAGAAAATCTTCAAATCTCAACTTAGGGAGCACCACATTACAAACCAGCTATGTAAATGTGCATCATCTGGCTAATACTCTGCACAGGCAGACTTTAATATGCCTTGATAGAATGTTATCTATTTCTAATCCTTTCCATTATGTATGGAACACTGTCACTGTTACTTTACCAGTCTGAAGCTAAATTCTCCTGTTGTACTTAATTCTTATTATTATGTGTATATTACTTTTGTGACTAATGCATTTGAATATAATATAAATGCTATTACTTTTATTTCTTATGGAGCTTTCCTTCCCGGGCCACTGCTGAAAGAGAGTTATGTTTGCCCAGTCAGACTTTCCTTGTAAACAAATGGAAATAAATAAATAGATATTATTTCCTTCTTTTTAAATTTTTTGTGCACTTTAAACAGCAAAACTGTATTTAATGAGTGTGCAAATGTTAGCTATTTGGTTTTTCTAAAGCTGCTCTTCACGGCATGAAATGGCAGACTCTTTTATTGGATGATATCTCTACATTAATACCCTGTTGGAGAGTGTTTGTCCTCCAATATAGTATCAATATATGTTTCAACTATTATCTAAACAGTCATAATTCACCACATTACCAGTGTACAACACAACCCAGTGCCCCCCTCAACTCAGAGTTGAGTAACAAAAAAGAAGGTCTTCTTGAATTTAAGGATCAGAAAAAAACTCAGAAAAGCTCTTCCGCTTTATAACTGCAGCAAGCTGCATGCTACAAACTTAGCAAGTAGCGTGCTACACTTACATCAGCAAACACTGACAGCTTTAGCCATGACTATAAAATGCAGTATTGGTATTTATGAATGAATGCTGATAAGCAGCCTGACATCATCAGCACCTAGCAGTCATACTTCATAATCTCAAGCCCAGGGCAGTAGACCCCTTTGTCCTGCCTACGTATAGCTCTGGAATTGACAACTTATAAGTTACATGATGTTAGAATAAACTTACTTCTGACAGATTTTTGACACAGAGGCTACATTTTGTTCTGCGCTGCTCAGAAGTGTACTGTCTGCAGTCTGTCTCTTGATTTCATGCAGATATTATAGAGAGTACACTCAAAATATTTGTAACACAATGAAAAAACCAACTTTTGTTGTCACAATTTTTTAATGTTTAACTAAAATAGCTTTTATTTTCATTAGTCAAAGTTATAATCTTACTACTTTTATTTTGTTTTCATGCTACTGGTCCAGAAATGTCTTAAATACCATTTTCTTCACGTTTTGACTTAAGATTACTTCTTTAACCACTACCAACAGCAACTTTAAGCCTGGATGGAAACTTCTAAATACTGGAAACTGTGAATTGTATCTCTTGTGAGTGGCCTTGCTGACATATCAGAACTTTTGTCATGTTTCTTCATGCCACAGGTAAGGAAGCAACCAAGGTATAAAAAACGTTTAACCCTTCAAAGAAAAAGAGAGGAAGCATATTGTGAGCTAAATAAGAATTTGCCAAATATAAGGCATTATTTGTACTAATATTTCTTCCTAAAATACCCAAACCTTCTTCTAAATAAATGAACATATATTAGGTAAAATCTCAGAAAAAATAATTTATACTCAAATCATACACTGAAAACAAAGCTTCTTGCACGGCATCAGCATGGTTTCTGGACATGAATAAATATCACGACAGCCAGCAGGGTATTGACATCTGAAATTCTGTTGAACAGACACAAAGAATATCTTACAGAAGTGATTTGCATGGACCTCATCGAGGCCTTTGATCTTGTGAACCACAACCTACTCCTTAATGTCCTTCTAGTAGATGGGGTTGGCAACAATTTAGCTGATGGTTCAAGGACTTTCTAACAGGCAATTCAATTAGAAGAAACTTTTTCACCACTTTCCCTCCCATCTACACAAAAAGGAGTAATTCAAAGTTTCATCCTCTCCTGTTTTCCCTTTGTATTAATCGACTCACTCCTGACCTCTCCTCCTTATCTAGTCACTTTACACTGATGACACTTCAGTATGCAAGTCAAAAACCTCACTCAGAGTTCCTAAACATTTCTTGAACGAGACCCCCCTATAAATACATACATAGACAGACACACATTTCTTGTACAAGACCCCCCTATAAACACACACACACACACACACACACACACACACACACACACACACACACACGCACACACACACACACACACACACACACACACACACACACACACACACACACACACACACACATCATTCTGGCTAAACAAAATACAATTCATACTCAATTTTAGTTATTAAAAAAAAAAAAAAAGTAAAACTGTTGTAATCAGTATGCAACAAAAACTAGCATTAGCCCTAAAAAATTAAACATCCAATTACAACAAAGGACTTCAAATGCAAAGGAGATGTTTAGATCAGAAACTAAATTGCAAACATCACATTAAAGAAACAAAATCTAAAATAAGCAAAATTCCTTTGGTCCTGGAAAATGTCATGAGTTTATAGGTAAGTACTACCAGTTCATAAACCATTATAAGCCTAGGCAATTCCTCCAGCCTCAACAATGGCAACATAAGGTAGATATAGAATTATTTGAGGATACCCACCCAACTATCTAGATTTACCTCAATGGTAGCAAGGGTATTATTATACAGTGGAAGTTTGTTCAGGAGGAGGAGGATAAACTGGAATATAAATCTATCATGCTAATGTGGCTTATCTTTTGATGATGTTTTAGTTCCTTTAACCAAGTATTTGATGAACCATTTCTTCTGTGAAGGAATAGGAAGTCAGCGAGATCAAGTTCAGAGACAGAACTGCCAGTCTGTTAATGATAACTGAGTATCTTGGGAGTACTGATCTTATTAGTTTGAAACCTCAGAGGCCTGTCAAGTAGAAGTGGTATGCTTATACAAATACGTATCAAAAAAGGCTATTATATTCAATGATGTGTATGATGAGAGATGAGTCAAGGGAAATTAAGACTTCTGTTGATGTACAAGAGATGACTTTGGAAACTAGATCAGAACGGCTGTGGAAGTATGATGGCCAAAAGATAAGGGATTAATAACTCAGAGTGCCTAGATTTCTTACAAAAGTGTCTGATTGGAAGGGTGTGTCATCTGTATGGTATAATGTAAAAATCTTTTGTTTACCAAAATGAAGTATACCACATTTCTACATTTAAGAAGAGACAATTTTCCTTGCATCATTTGTTAATATACTCTAACCTATGTTGAAAGAACTGTGAGTCATATGTAGATCAGATAAATACACCCAAGTTACAGTTGTCTGCAAACTTACATAGCCATAGGTCAGAAGTGTCAACTGAACATCAGAGAAATTGATACCAAGTAGGAGAGGACACAACATCAAACACCATGGTACACTACTAATTTTTGCAGAGATAGCTCCTGCGACTCTAACCATATGGGTTTGTCAGACAACCAGTTTGCTGTCTACCACACAATATATGGATTTGTATTCTGATTAAAAAGTCAGTTATTAATGCCTACATGCAGAACAGTGCCATAGGCCTTGACCAGGTCCAAATATGCTGTATGCACTGCATAACAATTATCCATTACTTTGTTGACTTCTTGTAAGAAATTAACTAGTTTAAAGAGTCAAGACCTGCATTTGATAAAGCCAAATTGATGAGGGTTCAAGGTTAATAGATTTCCAAAGTTTAGATTAATGAGGTCTGAGATAAAATGTTCTATAGCTTCACATATGAGGCTATTGAGACTAATGGGAATATAGTTACTAAGGTTTACTAGGCCACCTTTGTATAATGGTATCATAATGGCTATTTTCAGGCTTCAGAAAAGTAATCAGTAGAGGAGCTTAGATTAAAGAGGTTAAGTAGGGATTCAGATAGCCATACTTTGTACTAGTAACCTGATATGATATCAGGGACCATGAATAAGGTGCTCTTAGCTTTGAGAGGATTGTGGGGACTTGGTCCATAGTAATTATAGGTGCTGGCTGGAACTGTGGAACCTCTGGAATAGCTATATTTGTGGGTGGGTACATTTTTCACTACATTTATCAGAAAGGATATTATCGGTTTCTTTTGAGTCAGAGTGGGAAGTGTTGTTAACTAGTTCTGAACATTGCTGATTGTTAGTTCTTAGGATCCTGGTATAGTTACAGAATGAGTGCCAGTTTTTTTCAATGGCCTGAACGATTACTTATTCTTGGTTTAAGTGGCTATTTTAAGTCCATATTCAGCTTTGGGCTTCCTAATGTTCCCTTAAGCTCATTACTAGTTTGCTTAAGTGTTCTCTTCTGGTGGGTAGAATGAGACTTCTTATAATTATTATCTAATTTAGGGTGCAGGCTCCCAGACAATGATACATTCCCCTGCAGTGCATTTGGCTGGAGCACACGGCTGAAATGACAATCAGCTACAGAGACATATGGCTGTTGCATACTCCCTGTGGGCAAAAATGAAGCACGCAATACCAGGAAGTGGCCATATTTCTAATTACAAAATCAATGGTATTTGTTCCCCTAGTAGGATGGTAAACTATTTATACAAGGTAGTTAAGTTGTATAATGTCAAGGAAGTGTTAGGAATGCTGACTACTAACAATGCAGATCAGGCATTTTTTTGAAAAAAAACTTGTAACCATCTGACACAAATGGATAACATTCACATCATACCTTAAACACTTTTGTCTTTATTGCAAGAGAGTTTTCAAAAGATTTTTACTTGCCTATCATACACCTATATATATATATATATATATATATATATATATATATATATATATCAAACATGTGACACCATTCACCCAATAAAAATTTGCCTATGTACAAATAGAACCCTTTTGTATAAAATAACTTATTTTATAATGCAGCCTTTAAATTCAGTAGACACAATATTTATACTTTCATCCAAACCAAAGTTTTATCTGTGTCTAATCAATAACCTATTTGAAATCAAGCATCATATCTCTTTATAGATGGCAAAACTAGTTTGGACTATATTACCACATGTCAATCTTTAATCTTATACTAGTTCTAGTTTACTCTTATACTAGTTCATTGATTATAATAAGTACTCATTATAGATCATTTGATTGTTGTCATTTTACCTCAGTAAGCTTTTGCCACAAATTATACCTCTTTAACCTTCTTAAGCTCAGATTGTTTAACTATAGCCAGTCAAAATGTAAACATTTTGAAGATTCCTTGAAGGCGTTACGGATACATCAGTAAAGAATTTATACTTTATCCTGGTGTGGTGTGTGTTTTATCGTATTACGAAGGTTTCAGTGTGTTTTTCGTAAGATTCCATAATGGCCAGTGTAGATGAAGGAGTATGAGGAAACAGCATAGCTTAATAGCCTACTCTTAGTGTAAGACAGCGGTATTAATGGATTGTTCTAGAAAACAGTGATAGTATGGGATATGGCTGAAGGATACAAGAATATGAGATATGGCTTCTAAAATATTCACAAGTGCAAATATGTAAAAAAGTAACAGGAATATATAGGAAAACTAAGGTAATCAGTATTAAGTGGCAAATTTAAATCAGTCTTACTCTTATAGGCTCAAATGTAGTAATCAATAGTAATAACTTTGATTTCTGTAACGTGAGCAATCAGTACAAGCAGCAGTGCAAAACGAATGATGAAAAGTGAGATCAAGTGCAAACAGTAGATGAAATAAGGTAATTTGGTCTCTACTTTAACTAGGACAAGCAATGAGCTTGCTATATAGATAGTGTAAATAGTCTTAAAACACTTGTCCTTCTTATAAACCACCACTGAGTTTTGTCCCACTTTGTTCAAACAGACCACCGAATAGACCTTGGGCAGGACGTATGAGCAAATGTGGTCAGTGCAATCAATGCAGATTTATTGCAAGAAGGTACTGAAGTAATAGTACTCGGGGGAGGGGTAGTAACAATAGGACAGAAAGTTAACTGTCAAAGTATGGTTCTAGTGTATCTTGCCAAATGTCAGCAATGTGGTTGTTTTTACATAGGCAAGACAAAAAACAAATTTAAAACTAGAATATACCAACATCAAAATGATATACAAAAAGAGGATGATAGGAAACCCCTAACAAAGCACATTAAGGGCAACCCTTCTCATAACTTTAAATACACAGTTATTGAAAAGGTCAGCATCGACCAAAGGGGGGGACAATTGGAGTTACTTCTAGAATATCTTACCCCCTAAATGGCCCATCTCAATACCGTACGATTGCCAAATTCCAGTAATAACGGCCACACAGGTAAAAAACGCACTCTCCAAATCTAAGAATACAGCATCCATGGGACCAGATGACATCCCAGGCTGTGTACTACATGAACTACAATATGAACTGGCACCTCACCTAAGTGTCATGTTTAATCATAGCTTCACCTCAGGTTTCATGCCCACTGAGTGGCGCAGAGCTACAGTTATCCCACTCCACAAGGGGGGATCCACCTTGGATCCCGGAAATTACCGTCTCATCAGTCTGACAAGCCTTATCTGCAAGACCATGGAGCGTATTATCATGGAACTTATAAACAAAGACATTGGCAACCTTCAAACATTGGACCCCACCCAGTTTGGGTTCGTGAAGGGCCGATCCTGTCTCCTGAACCTGATTGACTTCTTCGAATCAGTCTCCAGAGCCATGGACAAGGGTAAGGTGAGCCACACAGCCTATCTAGACCTTGCCAAGGCCTTTGACACCATCCCCCACTCTGGAACCATAGATAAACTTACTAAGCTGGGCATTAATCCCTACGTCACCCAGGTTGCTAACTGGCTTACTGATAGAACCCACCCTGTAAAAGTAGCTGACTCCAAATCCAGCTCCAGACAAGTGACAAGTGGAGTACCTCAGGGTTCAGTCCTGGGACCGCACTTGTTTGGCATCTACCTCTCTGAAGTACAGGCCAACACTAAGGGACTCTGGATAACAAAGTTTGCAGATGACTGCAAACAGAGAGCCATTATTGAATCCCCAAATGATGTGGATACTCTACAAAAGGGCCTTACAGAAACAGATGCTTGGTGCCAGAGCCATGGGCTCAAGCTCAATGCCAAGAAATGTATAGTTATCCCCTTTGGGAAAAAACATGTATCTGTGAATTACCATATAGGTGGCAGTACGCTAAACACTGAAAGTGTGATAAGAGACTTAGGGACATAGGTGGACAGTGGTCTCACCTTCGATAACCACATCGCCACAACAGTCAGGAAATCCTTCTATGTGGCACACCTCATCACTAAGGGCTTTTCATCCAGAAAAAAGGAGGTCATTGTCCCACTGTACTCATCCCTCATTAGACCCATTATAGAATACAATGCCCCATTTG
Source organism: Protopterus annectens (assembly GCF_019279795.1). Lineage (NCBI taxonomy): Eukaryota > Metazoa > Chordata > Ceratodontiformes > Protopteridae > Protopterus > Protopterus annectens. The sequence continues at coordinate 860,186,900 of NC_056747.1, read as the reverse complement.
GTATGTACCTCTCAAGACATCTGCAACAACTGGAAAGGCCGCAGAAATACCTCACTAAAAGAATCACAGGCCTAAAGCAGATGCCCTACGCTGACCGCCTTAAAAAACTCCAGTTATACTCTGTCGCATATCGTCTACTCAGAGGCGATCTTTGCTTAACATACAAGGCCATGTCAAACCCAGAGCTGTTGGACATGCTACACTTAAAGAAATCCCAACCCCTCACAGCCACACGCTCCAGGGATCTAAACCTTGTCATCACAATAAACAAAACATGCTGGAGGGATAGGTTCCTGACCCAGAGACCCCCCCAGACTCTGGAATAGATTGCCCATACATGTCAAGCAGAGTGCCTCTTTGGTCCTCTTCAAAAGGAACCTTGACAATTGGATGGGAGAAAGGAAATTCACCCTGGGGATCACGTTAGTTGCCCTGCTAGACAGGGGTCCAGGGAAGTAAATAGTGTGGGAAGAAATAGCCAGGGAATTGTTATGGCTAGGTTTGTATAGGCCCTAGGGCTGATAGCCTAGTACCAACCTATGAACCTATGAACCTATAAGTGATATGGCAGTTGAGGAGCAATGCAGCTGAACCCTCTGGTCTCAATGATACCATTTCTATTAGCAATGTGTTAAAACTTAAAGGTGAATTGTTTTTGTTTTTCTTAAGTAGGATTTGGTAAAAGAACATTTAAGTCCAATTTTGATCAGTAGGCAATGGGTATTTATGATCATTGGCTACTAGTTAATCTATTTATTTTGTCTAAATAGAATTTTTATGCACTTCAATATCATTATTTGTGTAAATGAGTGTGACACAGTTTTATATTTCATAATGTTAAAAGGCAGGGTTGTTCTAAAAGTACTTTTTAGGGACTGGTTGTGTAAGAGTTAACTGGGAGGTGTTTTAAATGTCATGTGATCTTCTATTAGGTTTTTAAACTGGAAGTAAATGACTTATGGTTGTCCTGACGAAGCTGGACACTGCTCTGATGAAAGAGCTTAACCTTTTTAATAAAGTGGTTGCTTAAGTATTCACCATGCATTTTTTTTTTATTTTTTCTAAGTTTCTAGAGTGTTTTTTGTTTTATTCAGTATGGATAATGAATGGAAATACTACTGGCAGCCCTTCCTACTCTTGTAAAGACTTAGCTACTTAGATTGGGGACTTGACTGCCTTGATTCAGGCTTTGACTCAGCGGCTTAATGATAACTTTGCCTGCTCTAATAACCCTACTCGTTTTCTTAATATTGGGGCTGGTATCAACTCCTCTACACAAGACAATTTGGATGTTTCTATTACCCCGGCACAAAGAATTATTGCCTCTACAGAGGCATTGGTGAGCCATACAACTGGTTACCATGAAGACAACATGGCAAGGGCTTTGGCAGCCAATGAGGTGAGACAGGAAGAGGTGTTTTCATTACACTACCGGCTGGAAGAAAGGAAGGACTATTCCTTCAGTATCAAGGCTCGTGAAGTGGACTATGATACCTTAGACAACCAAATTAAGGTACTTAATGAGCAGATTTTGAAACTCTGTAAGCTCCAACTTGAGAACTCATATTTTCGTGAGTGTTTGAAGTGGCAGCAGGTTCCAAAAGGGCTATGGAGCTGGAAATATTCGAATGGTTTGATCAACAGCTCAGATTTGCACTGTGAGTTACTCAAGTTGTTTAATAAACAAGGATGCAAACTTTTAGAGCTGTTGATGAGGGACAATGAAAGAAAAATGAATGACTGGTTTAAAAGAATCTATTGATGTACTAGATGCCAAAATCCAAAGTGATCTATTGTTTCAGTACAAACTTAAGGATTATATGGCTGTATTCAATGATATTGAGAGTAAATTGTGTGAGTTAGATAACAAAGCTAAAAAGTTTCTGCAGGACAAGCAGGATTACGAAACTGGGAAAGCATATTCACCCCTACCCCGAGGTTCAGGCCCCAGTGTGAATCCCAGAAGTAATGGTTATAATACGGGGAACAAATGGGGAAGTTGAAGAAGTAAATGAACTAGAAACATAATACCCTTTAGAACCCCAGCCTCTGAGGGGGTCAGACAGACTTATGAATCAGAGGCAGAGGCAACAGGGGGCACAAGGGGGGAAATTCATTATCCTCGGGGACACCGGCATATGAAGGGGGCAACCAGTTGGAATGGCAGGGAGAGGAGGAGTGGCAACTACAGGCAGTGAACTTGTCATCTAAATGTAAGATTGTTTTAAATACTGTGGGAGACTTTAAAATATTTAATTATGGTATTGTAGAGGTTACTTCTGAATGGTAAAATTTATTTGATAAAGGCCTTACATTTGTGCCTGCTAGACGAGCAACAATGGAGGAATCACTAATACAGCTCAAGTTATTTGTTAGAAAAATCAATTTGGGTATGTTTTTTCAGGACAACAACCATGTGGGTGTGTTAAATGTGTGTAAGCATCCTAGTATTAATCAACCTATTCATCCCTTATTGAATATTTTTGAAAAAATGTGTGAAAACGATATAAGGGAATACTTGAAAGGGCACAAGGAAGGTTGGGACTCAAAGAATTTAACCTGCCACCAGAGAAGACTGTTAAAAGAGATTAGTGATACGAAACATATTAGAATTATGAAACCGGATAAGGGTGGGAGCCTGGTGGTTATGGACACTGATACTTATGAGGAAGTCTCTGTCAATGAAATGAATATTGCTTATCACAGGATTGATATAATGTTGGAAGAGCTTGTTTTGAACGAACACATTACTCTTTTGGACAGGGAATTCCTGATGGCTTTACACCCCAAGATCCCCACCATTTACATGATCCCCCACTAAGGCCTATAGTAAACGCTAAGGCTTCTAAAACATTCCCCCTAGCAAAACATGTGAATACTCACACAAAAGGGATTATTTCTGAGTATGGGCATATATTTAAAGATTCTTGGGATTTTTTATCAAAGGTCTGTAATCAGATTTATTCTGACAACTTATTGTTTGTAAACATAGATGTATGTGATTTATACTCTGTGACACCACACTCAGAGGGGCTTGAGATGTTCTACCACTTTTTGTGTAACCACCCAGGTATTGAGCATAACAGAATTCTGATCATGACTAGTTTAATGGAAATAGTATTGGGGAATAATTTTATCGTGTTTGAAAATCAACTATTCCGGCAAAAGAAAGGAGTGGAGATGGGTGCAGTCTGTGCCTCCATTTTGCCAACATGGTCCTAGCTCAATGGGAGGGTCAAGTGGTTCTTAACTCAGAGTTTGCAGGTTGCTGGTCACTATATGGAAAATTCCTAGATGACATAGTAATACTTTGGACGGGAAGTAGAGAAAGGCTTGATTAATTTTATTGTTATTTGAACACCAGTACCTCCTTTTTGAAATTTGCGATGTAAGTAGGGGAAGAAAGTGTGCATTATTTGGATGTTACTATCACCAAGAACAGGAGAGAAAAGAGATTTGATTCTAACCATTATTGGAAACCAACCTATTTTAATTCCTTACTCCACTTCAACAGCTATCACCCAGTGCATCAAAAGAAATCTTAAGTTAAAGGTCAATTACTGAGACTTGCCCGTATGGTGAGTTGTGATGATATGTTCTATGAGCAGAGCTTGGTGTTGAAGGGAATGTTATTAAATAGAGGCTACCCAAGTAACTTTTTGGATGGAATTTTTGAAGAGCTGATTATGAAGAGACAAGAGGGTTATTTTTGTCCCATATTAGGAATTGATAAGGTGAGGCTAGATAGTAACAATTTTTCTATAGATGATGAGAATGTTAATTTTCAGAAGGCCTTAATTCTACCCTACAACCTACAGTTTGAAGGGATTAAAAGTATAATTAATCATAATTGGAATATTTTTAGGGTAGATAGGGACTATTTGAACTAAATGGGACAAAATGCAGTGGTGGTTTATAAGAAGGACCAGTGTTTTAAGGCCATTATTGAAAGACCCCTCCTGAATGGACCTTGAGCAGGACATATGAGCAAATGTGGTCAGTGCAATCAATGCAGATTTATTATAGAAGGCACTGAAGTAATGGTACCTGGGTGGGGGGGGGGGATAGTAAAATAGGACAGAAATGTAACTGTCAAAGTATGGTTTTAGTGTATCTTGCCAAATATCAACAATGTGATTGGTTTTACATAAGCAAGATTAAAATTTAAAACTAGAATATACCAACATCAATACGATATACAAAAAGAGGATGATAGGAATGCCCTTGTAAAACACATTAAGGACAACCCTTCTCATAGCTTTAAATACACAGTTATTGAAAAGGTCAGCATCGACTAGAGGGGGGACCATTGGAGTTGCTTCTAGAATATAAAGAAGTGATATGGCAGTTGAGGAGCAATGCAGTGAGTCCCCTGGTCTGAATGAGACCATTTCTATTAGCAGTGTGTTAAAACTTAAAGCTGAATTGTTTTTTTTTTCTTAAGTAGCATTTGGTAAAAGAACATTTAGGATAATTTTTGATGAGTAGGCAATGGGTATTTATGATCATTGACTACTAGTTAATCTATTTATTTTGTCTAAATAGAATTGCTATGAACTTTGGTATTATTATTTGTGTGAATGAATGTTACACAGTTTTATATTGCATACTGTTAAAAGGCAAGGTTGTTCTAAAGGTATTTTTTAGGGAATGGTTGTATAAGAGTTAATTGGGAGGTGTTTTAAATGTCATGTGATGTTCTATGAGGTTTTTAAACTGGAAGTTAATGACTTGTGGTTGCTCTGACGAAAGCGCTTAAGTTTTTTAATAAAGTGGTTGCTTAAGTGTTCACCGTTCGCTAAGTCTCTAGAGTGTTTTTTCTTTTATTTCTTTCATCTATCTTAATATGTCTATCCATCTCTATTAAATCAAGCAGCCCTTCCTATAAATAATTTTTTTCTGGATTGAGAGCATCTTCCTTGTTCTCATTTCCTGCAAACAATCTAGAGAAAGTTCCAAGAAAACTTTTTGTGCAGGGTGTTGACTGAGGTTTTTTTGGGGGGATTAACTCTTGGCTAGGTTTGTAAGGGCCACAGGGGCATTAGCCTAGTAACCTCCTATGATCCTATGGGGTCTATACTGGAACCGCAAAAGCCCTAGTCACCGAATACATAAACACTGACACATATTCCGCGAACGGCGAATACAATGAATGCCCTAAACCGCAAAATTCAAAAACTCGAACTGTCATAGTTATCCCACCCCACCGCCCACTACATACTACCTTCCCAAACAAAATAAATAAACCACATACATACACTAACGAAAACCCTACTTCTAACCCTAAACTAAACCCTACTTCTAACCCTAAACTAAATCTTGCATATACCACCATGTATGCACTTACCTTAACCCGCACCCTAACCCTAAGGTCCGTAACTGTCCCTCACTTACCTTAAGAAGCTATACCCAAACAAAATAAATAATCCACACACATACACTTAACAAAACCCTACTTCTAACCCTACACTAGATCTCACATACATTAGCATCTATGCACTTACCTTAACCGACACCCTAACCCAAAGGTCCGTAACTATCGCACACTTATCTTACGGAGCTATACCGCAGAAGGGGCAACCATGACGATTCGACATTTTGGATTTCACACTTCAGGACGATCGATGTTTTCATGGTTCGATGAAGACATGTCGGCGTTTACGTATTTGGGTAAGTGGACCTTCGAGGTTCTAATAGGAAACCGATCCTATGACGTATCCTCTTCAGATTCACCCTGCTGCATATGTTAGTTCTTCTTATGGGAGCCCTTTGACCCATCACTCCGCATCATTACCTGCATTGGAGATCCTATTGAAAGCTCCAGAGCACCATCATGTTGCAAATCTTCTTCAGATGCTTTCTGCTCCACCTGCTGCTACTTAATCTGGGGATCTGTAATTCCATCATGCAATAGTGCCTGTGCTGGATTTTCCATACTAATTCCTTCACTTTGCAGACAATTCATAACTTCAGTTTCTACTTGTTTAACTTCTGCCTTACTAATACTGTTTTTACATTCACCTTTTGTTTTCTTATTATTTTTTTATTGTAAAATGTATTATTTTCAAGTGTCTTTCCTTGTATTTCCCTTCAAATATGTTTGGAGCTACCTTTTTGTATGTATTAACTTGGCTTTCTCTTTCGTATAACTGTTACACCATACCAGATCTCTTTTTTTCATGTTCATGTTTATTTTTTATACCATTTGAAAATCTTTGGATTTTGTTCTTTATATTTTCACATTGCCTTTTGCTTCTTTTTCCAGATGGCCCCAAATTCCTTCATCTATGTAATGTTTTTCATAAGTCTGTTTTATTAATGAAAACAAATTTCCCTTTGAAGCCTTTGACAATTTTTCTTTTGCAAGTAGTTTTTGTTCAATTTCTCCCTCTTAATTTTTTTAATATCTTCTATCTGGAAATTATGGGCTTCTTGTGTAATAGTAACAATACATAATTTCTTTCTTTCTTATCCTCAGTGGTCCACTTTGTCATATAGGTTCATAGGTTCATAGGTTCATACTAGGCTATCTGCCCGAGGGCATTTATAAGCCTAGCCCATTGTTTTGTGGCTTACGCCACCCCTTTAGTATGGGGAACTATACCCATTATTTTGCTGTGCCTCTGTCGAGCAGTGACACTGAGGTAATTCCTGGGGTATATCTGCGATCTCCCATCCATTGGTCAAGATTTCTCTTGAACAAGGCCAGCGAGGTGCTCTGCCTCACATGTACCGGGATTTTGTTCCACAGCATAGGGAGTCTTTGGGTGATGAATCTATCTCTCCAGCACGTCCTATTAATAGCCGTGTCGAGGTTTAAGTCTCCCGCCCTTGTGGCTCTGATGGATCTAGATTTTTGAGGTGAAGCATATTCATCAAATCTGGGTTTGACATGGCCTTGTATGTTAGGCAAAGGTCACCTCTGAGCAAGCGGTGGCGACTGAATAGAGCTGGAGTTCTTTCAGTCGGGCAGCATAGGACAGATTTTGAGACCCTTTATCCTTTTGGTGAGGAACTTTTGTGGCCTCTCCAGCTGCTGCAAGTGTCGGGTCAGATACATTCCGAATGGGGCATTGTACTCAATCATTGGTCTGATGAGTGATGAGTAAAGGGAGACTATGACCTCCCTTGATCTAGATGAGAATCCCTTCATGATAAGGTGGGCAATGTAGAAGGACTTCCTAACTACTTTAGCTACATGGGTGTCGAATGACAGACTACTATCAACCTGGGTCCCCAGGTCCCTGATAACTTCTTCTGTGCTCAGTGGATTGCCACCTATTTGGTAGCTAGGGTAACCTTGTTTTTCCCGAAGGGTATGACTATGCATTTTTGGCATTTAACTTTAGGCCGTGGCTCTGGCACCAGTTATCCGTTTCTGTGAGACCCTTCTGAAGGATATCTGTGTCAGATGTGTTTTCTACTATGGCCCAGTTTGCAGTCATCTGCAAACTTTGTCAGCCATAACCCTCCTGTGTTTGCTTGTACTTGGAAAAGTAGATGCCAAACAAGAGTGGGCCCAGGACTGAGCCCTGTGGGACACCACTTGTGACAGGCTTTGAGTCTGACATGGCGCCAGCAACTCTGACCCTGTGGGTTCTGTCACTCAGCCAGTTTGCAACCCATCTTGTGATGTATGGGTTAACATTTAAGCTGATGAGTTTTTCAATGATACCCGAGTGGGGTATTGTATCGAAGGCCTTAGCCAGATCGAGGTAGGCTGTATGGACTGCCTTTCCCTCATCAATGGCTTTGGTGACTGTTTCGAAAAAGTCAACCAAGTTTAAAAGGCATGATCTGCCTTTGACAAAGCCAAACTGGGTTGGATCCAAAGTCTGAAAATTCCCTATGTCTTTATTTATGAGGTCCATTATGATCCTCTCCATGGCTTTGCAGATAAGGCTTGTCAAGCTAATGGGCGGTAATTTCCAGGGTCTGTGGAGGCACCGCCTTTGTGAAGTGGGACCACAGTTGCAGTGCGCCACTCCTGGGTGCGTATCCAGAGGTAAGACTTTGATTAAACAGCTGTCCTAGCTGTGGGTTTAATTCCTCATTGAGTTCGTGGAGCACACAGCCGGGGACACCATCGGGTCCCATGGATGCTGTGTTTTTGCTTTCGAGAGCGCAGTCCTCACTTGGGCGCTGGAGATGTTTGCGGCGCTGCACTCATTTGGTATAGACATCTCTCCTTTTGGGGAGGGGAGAAGTTTGCACTGAACCTGTCAGCCAGTATGTTGGCAATGTCTGTAGGATCAGTAATCTTCACATCATTTTGAACTAGTTCTGAGCATATCTGGGAGTTTCCTCCTAGGTTTCTAACATAGCTAAAGAAGGCCTTATGATTGTCTTTTGAGTCTTTAGCTATTTTTCTCTCGAAATTTGCTTTGGATGATTTTATGAGAGCTCTTAGTTTTTACTTATAGTGATCAAGGGTGTCTTACCTTTTAAGGATTTTGCTCTATCTTGTAGTAGCTTCCTCCTTTTGTTGTAGAGTTTGTTTATGGCTGGGGTCCACCAGACTGGACGCTTGCCTTTGGTACAAAGAGTCTTTGTTTTGCTTGGGATTGCCTTATCCATGCAGTCCTGCAGGTGCTGGTAGAAGGCGTTTGTAAGTGATTCAGCGGCTTGAGTATTGTTTTCCGCCGGCTCGGGGCCTGAAAGGAGACCACACTAGTCTTTAGAAGTGTGAAGTCGGCTTTTGAGAAGTTCTTTACTGTGGTCTTTTTATTTCAGGTGGGGGTGGGATGAGGACCTCCAGCGAGATTAGTTTGTGATCTGATCTCCCCAGTGAGGGGTATACTTCGGTGTTGAACATTGTGCTCCCATGTTCGTGATGATGAGATCAAGTATGTTATCTCCTCTTGTGGGGATGGTGACTAGTTGTTCCATGGCATTTGAGTTTATGAATTCCAGGAACTTTTGGGCTAGGGTGTTTGGGCTTGAGTAGTGTTCCCAGTCTATATTAGGGTAATTGAAGTCACCTAGTATGATGGTGTTTGGTGATACATTTATCCCCTCTAGTGTTTTCAGGAAGGCCATGTGAGTTTCCTGAGTTTGTGAGGGTGGCCTGTAACATGCTACAATTTGCAGAGCAGTCTTGCCTATGGTTAATTGCACCTGGATGGTCTCCGATGCATCGTGCGTTGCCACCAGTCTTGAGGTGTGGGTGTCCTTGATGAATATGGATACCCCCCCTCCTTTCTTGGTATTGTCCGGATTTTGGGGCCGGAACGCATGATATGAGGTAAAACCTGATAGCGCTGGGGTGCTCTCAGGAGCCTTGAACCAGGTTTCTGTCACAGCACAGACATCGATGTTCTCCATACTGAGAAGGGCCTCGAGTGCGTGCATTTTGAGATTTAGACTTCTGGCATTTTGCAGCATTACCCTTAGTTTTTTTTCTTTTTTTTTTTCTAGGGGGGTAGGGTTAGAATTTGAGCCTTGCCTAAAAAAGGCACTATGGGGGTGGCAAGAGCCTTTGCCAATATCCGGAATCCCAGGGGTGACAGGTGCAAGCCGTCCCTCGAAGCAGCGTGGCTTGTCCAGCATGTCATCCCAGGCAGACAGATACTGGATCCCCTTTGAATGACACCAGTGTTTAAGCCAATTGTTAAAGCTGATCATCTTATCTCTGTATTGTGGCATCATTCTTGGTGAAGGTAGGATACTGCTCAAGGTCAGGGTCATACCTGCCTGGGCTACATAATCAGAGAGCTCCTCAATGTCTCTTTTCATGTAGTCCAAGGAGAGTGCGTCTCAGGTCGTTTACACCAGCGTGGACAATGACTGAGTCATATTTGTACCTGCTGTTGAGAGACCTGAGTGCTTGCGTTATGTGGCGGATTCTAGCGCCCGACAGGCAGCTTACTGTGACCTTCTCCTTCCTCAGTCTGGTGAGCGGGACATCAGTGTGTCTGACTATGGAGTCACCAATGACTAGTGTGTCTGGCATTGTGTTTGGCCTTAAGGGCTGTGACTGTTTGACACTCTGACTGTGAGGTCTATGTGTTGCGGTGTTGTGTTCTGAGGTGGTGGTTGTTTGGGTGTCTGCTTTGGTGGCCTCTGCTGTTTTGGTTGATTTATGATCAGAGCCTCCGAGTATGTCTTTGTGTGTTTATGTGTATGATTTGAGGTTGTAATGGTACTATGTGAGACTGGGTCTATAGTGTGTGTGGTAACCTTCTCCTCCTGACTGGTCTTGCCAGTCCTATGTTGAGAGAGCTCAGCCTCCAGTTTGGCCGTATAGTTGCATCTCTCGCATGTATTTGTGTTTTGTGGGAGGAGGAAAGGGTTGTCTGTGTACATGAGGCAATTGAAACATTGCCTCAATATTCCCAGGTTCACCAGCTGAGCAGGAGAGGACACTAGCAACTGATCCCTCGACATGCTAGAAGGGTAGACGAAAAACTTTAAAAAAAGATTCCGGGGGACGTGGGTGACCGAGAAATGGGGGGTTGCTTATTGGGGTACTATCTATGACAAGAGTGCCGTATCAAGGTAATAAGTACTGTAGGAGCAAGTGCTAGGTTTAATAGATAGAGAATAGTCTACTTGGAGTCAAGTAGAGTTGATCTTTTTAGTTATAGGATACGCTGATTTGATCAGTAGTATAGTTCGAGGAAGGTAGTTTTAAGGGAAAATTTGAAGAGTGGACTTTAGGTAGCCCGAATAGTTTAAACCTGCTTAACCGGCACTGCCCTAGTGTGCAACAGTGGCAGCTCCACGCTAAATCGCTCTAAATCGCGCTAACGCGCGTTTAGCGCGTTTTATACCAGGGGGCTGGAAAAAGCTAGAAACTGGCCCAAAACGACCAATAAACTACTAGTTACTGGCTGAAACCTCACAAAACTGGACAAAAGGCAGCTCAATGCTTCCCACTCCCACTGGTAAGCAAGGTAGCTTCCCTTCCCCCAAATAAGGCAAGGAAACAGTACACAGGAACTACAACCAAAGCCCAGGAATCAGCAACTCTGAAACTGGACTAAACTAGTAAAGCAGGAAAGCAAGGTAGCTTCCTCCCCCAAATAAGGCAAGGAAACATTACACAGGAACTACAACCAAAGCCCAGGAATCAGCAACTCTGAAACTGGACTAAACTAGTAAAGCAGGAAAAACAAGAGATATTTTTTCTTTTTTTTTTCACAAAACAGGCAGAAACAGGTACAGCAAACACTTATAAATGCTATGAATCAGCTACTACAGCTTACACAGAAGAATTTGCTACAAATACAGTCAAATAGTAACAAACAAGGATTCCAAGTGCAATATTAAGTTAAATGCAGTAAAACAGCTTCAATGTAACAGAAAGGCAGGCAAAATACAGTTGCTAGGTATTCAGATGTGGAAAGCAACAAAAATATACTTAGTATCAAGAAAAGTCGCTTATTCAGCTCTCTGCAGCCTGGATTACTCTGCTGGCCCACGTGGAGTCTGTGCTGAGTAGGTACAAGCTGAAAGTTTTATACCAGGGGCTGGAAAAAGCTAGAAACTGGCCCAAAACGACCAATAAACTACTAGTTACTGGCTGAAACCTCACAAAACTGGACAAAAGGCAGCTCAATGCTTCCCACTCCCACTGGTAAGCAAGGTAGCTTCCCTTCCCCAAATAAGGCAAGGAAACAGTACACAGGAACTACAACCAAAGCCCAGGAATCAGCAACTCTGAAACTGGACTAAACTAGTAAAGCAGGAAGGCAAGGTAGCTTCCCTTCCCCCAAATAAGGCAAGGAAACAGTACACAGGAACTACAACCAAAGCCCAGGAATCAGCAACTCTGAAACTGGACTAAACTAGTAAAGCAGGAAAAACAAGAGATATTTTTTCTTTTTTCTTTTTTTCACAAAACAGGCAGAAACAGGTACAGCAAACACTTATAAATGCTATGAATCAGCTACTACAGCTTACACAGAAGAATTTGCTACAAATACAGTCAAATAGTAACAAACAAGGATTCCAAGTGCAATATTAAGTTAAATGCAGTAAAACAGCTTCAATGTAACAGAAAGGCAGGCAAAATACAGTTGCTAGGTATTCAGATGTGGAAAGCAACAAAAATTATACTTAGTATCAAGAAAAGTCGCTTATTCAGCTCTCTGCAGCCTGGATTACTCTGCTGGCCCACGTGGAGTCTGTGCTGAGTAGGTACAAGCTGAAAGTTTTATACCAGGGGCTGGAAAAAGCTAGAAACTGGCCCAAAACGACCAATAAACTACTAGTTACTGGCTGAAACCTCACAAAACTGGACAAAAGGCAGCTCAATGCTTCCCACTCCCACTGGTAAGCAAGGTAGCTTCCCTTCTCCCAAATAAGGCAAGGAAACAGTACACAGGAACTACAACCAAAGCCCAGGAATCAGCAACTCTGAAACTGGACTAAACTAGTAAAGCAGGAAAGCAAGGTAGCTTCCCTTCCCCAAATAAGGCAAGGAAACAGTACACAGGAACTACAACCAAAGCCCAGGAATCAGCAACTCTGAAACTGGACTAAACTAGTAAAGCAGGAAAAACAAGAGATATTTTTTTCTTTTTTTTTTTTTCACAAAACAGGCAGAAACAGGTACAGCAAACACTTATAAATGCTATGAATCAGCTACTACAGCTTACACAGAATAATTTGCTACAAATACAGTCAAATAGTAACAAACAAGGATTCCAAGTGCAATATTAAGTTAAATGCAGTAAAACAGCTTCAATGTAACAGAAAGGCAGGCGAAATACAGTTGCTAGGTATTCAGATGTGGAAAGCAACAAAAATATACTTAGTATCAAGAAAAGTCGCTTATTCAGCTCTCTGCAGCCTGGATTACTCTGCTGGCCCACGTGGAGTCTGTGCTGAGTAGGTACAAGCTGAAAGTTTTATACCAGGGGGCTGGAAAAGCTAGAAACTGGCCCAAAACGACCAATAAACTACTAGTTACTGGCTGAAACCTCACAAAACTGGACAAAAGGCAGCTCAATGCTTCCCACTCCCACTGGTAAGCAAGGTAGCTTCCCTTCCCCCAAATAAGGGAAGGAAACAGTACACAGGAACTACAACCAAAGCCCAGGAATCAGCAACTCTGAAACTGGACTAAACTAGTAAAGCAGGAAGGCAAGGTAGCTTCCCTTCCCCCAAATAAGGCAAGGAAACAGTACACAGGAACTACAACCAAAGCCCAGGAATCAGCAACTCTGAAACTGGACTAAACTAGTAAAGCAGGAAAAACAAGAGATATTTTTTCTTTTTTTTTTTTTCACAAAACAGGCAGAAACAGGTACAGCAAACACTTATAAATGCTATGAATCAGCTACTACAGCTTACACAGAAGAATTTGCTACAAATACAGTCAAATAGTAACAAACAAGGATTCCAAGTGCAATATTAAGTTAAATGCAGTAAAACAGCTTCAATGTAACAGAAAGGCAGGCGAAATACAGTTGCTAGGTATTCAGATGTGGAAAGCAACAAAAATATACTTAGTATCAAGAAAAGTCGCTTATTCAGCTCTCTGCAGCCTGGATTACTCTGCTGGCCCACGTGGAGTCTGTGCTGAGTAGGTACAAGCTGAAAGTTTTATACCAGGGGCTGGAAAAAGCTAGAAACTGGCCCAAAACGACCAATAAACTACTAGTTACTGGCTGAAACCTCACAAAACTGGACAAAAGGCAGCTCAATGCTTCCCACTCCCACTGGTAAGCAAGGTAGCTTCCCTTCCCCCAAATAAGGCAAGGAAACAGTACACAGGAACTACAACCAAAGCCCAGGAATCAGCAACTCTGAAACTGGACTAAACTAGTAAAGCAGGAAAGCAAGGTAGCTTCCCTTCCCCCAAATAAGGCAAGGAAACCGTACACAGGAACTACAACCAAAGCCCAGGAATCAGCAACTCTGAAACTGGACTAAACTAGTAAAGCAGGAAAAACAAGAGATATTTTTTTTTTTCTTTTTTTCACAAAACAGGCAGAAACAGGTACAGCAAACACTTATAAATGCTATGAATCAGCTACTACAGCTTACACAGAAGAATTTGCTACATTTATGGCTCTTTTTTGACTTGTCAATGTTTTTGTTTTTTGTGGACTGCTTCTGCCTTCTACAACATTACTTGGTCTAACCCTGTTGTAGGAATGTTTCCATGTCATGAGGATTCTACACTGTTTTTTTTTGGGAACCATTTGAAATGTCAGGACCCACTAGAGTGACTCCAGAAACACAAGAGACTGAATGGCTGAAAAAGCAGACTTACATATATCAAGTCTGAGATGGTCATTTCCCAGAATATTTATTTTTTTCTCCAAGCTATGGCAATCTCGGAGTTGGTATATATAAGTTTGGGCAGTGTGGTGCAGGGGGATTACCCCCTCTGCATAAAAGAAGTTTAAAAGAGAAGAGCAATGTTTGATTTTGATTCTTCTAGTGCATTTTCGGCCTTTTGTTTTGGCATGGCAGCACTTGGCATTTCAAGTGCTGACATTTCAACAAGGAGCCCTTTTTCCCCAGTCCTGACACCAGTGTACACCCCAGGACTGGGCACTTTTTCCCCCTGGGATCTGTGCATTCATCTGTCTTTTTTATTTTATAACCTACCTTTGTCCATGATATATGCTACATAAAATACAGTCTACATATCAATGTTGTCTTGATAAGGTTTTGTAAAAATGGGGTCCACCATGTGAAGGTACACACCAAGATTTAAGGATGAATTTAGTTCCAGCAATACTTCTTTCCTTTTTTTCCTGATTTCATCTTTCCATTCACAACAGTTATATTTCTCTGCAACTGAATGTCACTTCAGCCATGTGTCCCCAACCAAATGTATCACAGGGAAATGTCTCGCTGCCTGGGCACCTGAACCCAAAAAAAAGAACATTACTTCCATGGGGCTCATGGAGCCAGATAACATACTGCACTGCCTGAAGCAGGACTTGTGACACCCCCTACAGGGGCTATTTAATATCAGCCTCCAAGCAGGCTTTATGCCCATTGAATGGAGGACACCAACAGTCATCTCCTTGCACAAATGAGGGCATCAACAGAATTAGGTAATTATAGGCCAATATGTCTGACCAGCCTACAGCCTTATCTGTAAGAATCTGGAAAGGATTATTATGGAATGACACAGGCAGCCTACAAACTCTTGATCCAGGCCAGCTCAGGTTAATCATTGGCAGATACTGTCTATTAAACCTGATTGATTTCTTTGAGAGGGATACAGAGGCAATGGATGAGGGTAAAGCAAAGCACCCACATATCTAGACATTGCCAAGGTGTTTGATACCATCTCATGCTTGAGTATCATAGATAAACTCTCACAGCATGATGAAAAAAGAGATGAAGGGTTAACATTGACAGCCCAAGATAGTGGGCTACGTACACGTTGGTTTATAAAGTCCATTGAACATGTGGGAGAAACAGACAAATGTAAGTTTTGTAAAACTGAATTGGAAAGAGTGGCACACCTTGTTGCTGGTTGCAACATATTAATGGCTGAAGGACTATATACACTGAAAGGCATAATAATGTGGTGAGACTGTTGCACTGGAGATTGTGCAAACATTAATGTACTGAAGTGGCCAAAAAACACTGAAAACATGAGCCACAAAGCATCATAGAAAATGAAGAAGTCACATGGGATCATCCATTACCAACAGTTCAAAAGACAGATGCTTTTAAAACTGGATATAGTGGTCCAAGAAAAGAAGACAAGGGTAGCATTGATCACTGAAATTACTACACCCAGTGACTACAGTGTCTTGCAAACAGAGAGACACAAAGTCACAAAATATCAGGATCTGCAAGCAGAAATGAGAGCAATGTTGAAGAAAGATACCCAGACAGTTCCAATAGTAGTAGGAGCAACGGATCTTATAAAAAAAAATTTACAATTGTATTTAGATATGTTATCAATACATGTAACTCCATATGAACTGCGGAAGGAGTCATAACTGGGCACATTGTGGGTGCTGCGAAGAGCACTACTGGGTGACATCAAATACTGAAACAGTACTAATTTCATGAATTTCAATCGTACTTTGACTTAGGAATGGGGTCCATTCCCGTCATGGTATGAGAAACCCAAAAGACTTGGAGAAATTAAAAGATTGAAACTAAATGAAATTCCCTATGTAACTCATGGATAGGAAGTTGGATCACAAAGAGGACACAGGAAAGTAGGGTGGGTGGCTCTACCTCCTGCAAAAGACCTGTCATTAGCAGTGTACCCCATGGTTCAGTCTTTGGGTCATTGCTGTTTGGTGTTTACTTCTCTGAAGTCAATTCAGATGTTAATGGTTTATGACTGACCAAGTCTGCAGATGACTGTAAACTTGGTGCCATCATGAATTCCCCACAGGATGCTAAGATCCTTCAAGAGGGCCTTTTCTAAACAAATGGCTGGTGTCATGACCATGGACTAAAACTAAATGCCAAGAAATGTATAATAATATCTTTTGGCAAGCATGACCTCCCTTATAGGTTCATAGGTTCATACTAGGCTATCTGCCTTAGGGCATTTATAAGCCTAGCCAGAGTGTGTGTGGCTTTCACCACCCCTTAGGATGAGAATACTATATCCATTAGTTTGCTGTGCCTCTGTCCAGCAGTGATACAGAGATGATTCCCGGGGTAAACCTACGATCTCCCATCCACTCGTCAAGATTTCTCTTGAACAGAGTTAGTGAGGGGCTCTGCCTCACATGGACTGGGATTCTGTTCCATAGTGTAGGGAGTCTCTGGGTGATGAATCTGTCCCTCCAGCACGTCCTGTTTATATCCGTGCTGAGGTTTAAGTCTCTTGCTCTCGTGGCTCTGGTGGATTTGGATTTTTTGAGGTGGAGCATGTCCATTAATTCCGGGTTGGACATGGCCTTGTATGTCAGGCACAGATCACCTCTGAGCAGACGGTATGCGACTGAATAGTGCTGGAGTTTCTTCAGTCGGGCATCGTATGACATATGTTTGAGCCCCTTTATCCTTTTGGTGAGGAACTTTTGGGGTCTTTCCAACTGCTGCAGGTGTCGGGTAAGGTACATTCCGAATGGGGCGTTGTACTCAATCATTGGTCTGATAAGTGAAGAGTACAGGGGTATGATGACCTCTCCTGATCTGGATATGAATCCCTTCATGATCAGGTGGGCAATGTAGAAGGTCTTCCTAACCACTTTGGCAATGTGACTGTCAAAAGAGAGGTTACTGTCAACTTGGGTCCCCAGGTCCCTGATAACTTCTTCCGTGTTTAATGGATTACCACCTATGTGGTAATTAGGGGTTACCTTGTTTTTCCCAAAGGGTATGACTATACATTTTTTGGCATTTAGCTTAAGGCCATGGCTCTGGCACCAGTTATCCATTTCTATGAGACCTCTCTGGAGGATGTCTGTGTCTGATGGAGTGTCAATTATGGTGCCCAGTTTGCAGTCATCTGCAAATTTTGTCAGCCACAATCCCCTATGTTTGCCTGCACTTCAGAAAAATAAATGCCGAACAAGAGGGGCCCAGGACTGAGCCCTGTGGGACACCGCGTGACCGGCTTAGAGTCTGACATGGCACCAGCAACTCTAACCCTGTGTGTTCTGTCCTTGAGCCAGTTTGCAACCCGTCTTGTGACATATGGGTTTACATCTAAGCTGGTGAGCTTTTCTATGATGCCCGAGTGGGGTATTGTGTCGAGCAGCTTTTGCTAGGTCAAGGTAGGCTGTGTGAACTGCCTTACCCTCATCAATGGCCTTAGTGACTGTTTCGAAAAAGTCAACCAAGTTCAAGAGGCAGGATCTGCCCTTGACAAAGCCAAATTGGGTAGGATCCAGTGTCTGTAGGTCCCCAATGTCTTTATTTATGAGTTCCATTATGATCCTCTCCATAGCTTTGCAGACAAGGCTCGTCAAGCTTATAGGGCAGTAATTTCCAGGGTCCGTAGAAGCACCGCCTTTGTGGAGTGGGACCACAGTTGCCGTACGCCATTCTTTGGGTACGTATCCTGTAGTAAGGCTAAGATTAAACAGCAGCCTTATGTGTGGGTTTAGTTCCTCATTGAGTTCATGTAGCACACAGCCGGGGACACCGTCCGGTCCCATTGATGCTGTGTTTTTTGCTTTAGAGAGAGCAGCTCTCACCTGGGCATCTGAGATGTTTGGGAGGCTAGACTCTGGTGGGATAGATATTTCTCCTTTTGGGGGGGAGGGAGGGGAGAAATTTGCACTCTGCCTGTCTGCCAGTATGTTGGCAATGTCTGTGGGTTCAGTGATTTTTTTATCATTTTGGACTAATTCTGAGCATATCTGGGAGTTTCCACCCAGGTTTCTAACATAGCTAAAGAAGGCTTTATGATTGTCTTTTGTGTCATTAGCGATTTTTCTCTCAAAGTTGGCCTTGGATGATTTTATGAGTGATCATAGTTTTTTGCTAGTATTGATCAAAGATGCCTTCCCTTTTAGGGATTTTGCTCTGTCATGTAGTAGCTTTCTCCTCTTATTGTAGAGTTTGTTTATGGCTGGGGTCCACCAGACCGGGCGCCTGCCTTTGGTGGAAAGGGTCTTGATTTTATTAGGGATTGCTTGATCCATACATTCCTGGAGGTGCTTGTAGAAGGCATTTGTAAGGGTTTCAGCAGCGTGGGTTGTGGTTTCCACTGGCTCGGGGGCCTTGAAGGATACCACTCCAGTCTTAAGAAGTGTGAAGTTTGCTTTTGAGAAGTTCTTCACTGTGGTCTTTTTTGCTGGGGGTGGGGGCTGGATGTGGATCTCCAGTGAGATTAATTTATGGTCTGATCTCACCAATGAGGGATATACTTCCGGTGTGGAGCATTTTGTCCCCATGTTTGTGATGATCAGGTCTAGTATATTTTCTCCTCTTGTGGGAATGGTGACTAGTTGTTCCATAGCATTTGAGTTTATGAACTCAAGGAACCTTTGGGCTAGGGTGTTGGGGCTTGAGTAATGTTCCCAGTCTATGTTTGGGTAGTTGAAGTCACCCAATATGATGGTGTTTGGAGAGACATTCATACTCTCCAGTGTCTTCAGGAAGGCTGTGTGGGTTTCCTGAGTTTGAGAAGGTGGTCTGTAGCATGTTACAAACTGTAGGGCAGTTTTACCTATGGTTAATTGCACCTGGATGGTCTCTGATGCTTCGTGCATTGCCACTAACCTGGAGGTGTGGGTATCCTTTATGAATATGGATACTCCCCCTCCTTTTGTGGTTCGGTCCGGATTTTGGGGCGGAACGCATGATATGAGGTATAACCTGATAGTGCTGGGGTGCCCTCAGGAGCCTTGAACCAGGTTTCAGTCACAGCACAGACATCGATGTTCTCCATACTGAGGAGGGCTTCGAGGGCGTGCATCTTGAGGTTTAGACTTCTGGCATTGAGCAGTATTACCCTTAGTTTTCTCCATTTTGTTTTCTAGGGCGGTAGGTTTATCATTTGAGCCTTGCCTAAAAAGGCACTATGGGGTGGCAAGAGCCTTTGCCAATATCCGGAAGCCCAGGGTGACAGGTGCAAGCCGTCCCTTGAAGCAGCGTGGCTTGTCATGCATGTCATCCCAGGCAGACAGACATTGGATCCCCTTAGAATGACACCAGTAATTAAGCCAATTATTAAAGCTGATCATTTTGTCTCTGTATTTTGGCATCATTCTTGGTGAGGGTAGGATACTGCTCAGGGTCAGGGTCATACCGGCCTGGGCTACATAATCTGAGAGCTCCTCTATGTCTCTTTTCATGTAGTCCAGGGAGGTACGTCTCAGGTCATTCACACCGGCATGGACAATGACTGAGTCATACTTGTACTTGCTGGGGAGTGACCTGAGTGCTTGTGTTATGTGGCGGATTCTAGCGCCTGACAGGCAGCTTACTGTAATCTTTTCCTTGTTCAGTCTGGTGAGTGGGACGTCAATGTGTCTGACTATGGAGTCACCTATAACAAGTGTGTCTGGCATTGTGTTTGGCCTTAAGGGCTGTGACTGTTTAGCTTTATAACTGTCATGTTAACAACACCCACATGAAAACTGATCACATAGTCAAGGATCTGGGAACTTATGCTGACAATGAACTGACCTTTGATCACCATGCATTTACTATTGTAAGGAAGTCGTTCTTTATTACACAGCTTATGTCTAAAGGTATGGTGTCCAGTTCTAGGGATGTAATCATTCCAATGCACTCAAGTCTCATTAGGCTAATGATAGAATATAATGCCCCTTACAGTATTTACCGGTCCAAACACTTGTCACAGCTGGAACAACCACAATGCTTTCCCACCAAAAAGAACCGTCAAGGGCCTAAATCATAATAATTATGCAGAACATCTCAAAGCCTTATTCCTATTTTTGGCATTATACAGGCTACTGAGGCGACCTCTGCTTCTTGTACAGAGCCTTGTCTGACCCTGCCCCATTAAATCTTTTACAGATTTGGAAGTCCAATCGTAGTGTGAACACTCACTTGCAGAATCTCAATCTCTTTTGAAACATTAATTGGTCATGCTGGAGGGATAGGTGTAAATCACAAAGAGTGCTACTTCTATGGAGTATGGACTTGTCTTCCAATCCACATAAAAGTAAGTACTTGTCTTACTCCATTCAAATTTCCTTTGGACTACTGAATGGGTAAGTATAAATTCATCCCCAGTTTAGCACCCAGGTCCCACATCGATAGGAAAATAAGAAACTGTCCCAACCCTCTGAGTTTTTTCTTACACAAAATATAAGGGGGTAGAAAATGGTAATGTAAGGGTAGGCTTTTTAAAGATCCTAACTGATCAATTGCCTAGTAAATACCTATGCTATTAACCATATCTAGGGGGACCTGGACTATTAGGGATGAGCAAAATGCAGTTTAGTTAGATTTTATTGGTCCAATATGTAATGAAAGGATTTGGAAATTTCTGTGCACCTTGAGCAGAATATCAAAAAATAGAACCACATTCTGGGTTCAGAAGTCTATTGATACCTGTGAATACTAATGAGGTTTCATTTCTGACAATCATGTACCTTGTAGGACCAATGGTAAAATGTTGTAATAGCTACTATTACATTCTAGTGAATATCTGCTGTGCAATAAGTTTCCTGAAAAAAATAACATTAAGTCAATAGCAAAAGAGCGCGAGTGTTAATTTTCTTCTTGGTAGGAATTAAAAGAGAACTACACATGGATCAGAGAACCTAATTTATGTACAGTGTAATGGAAACAGTCAGTGTTTTAAAGTAAACCAATTAAGACATTTCAGTGTACCTAGGTGTACCTTCCTCATATCAGTGGGTTAGTGGAAGGCTTTAATAAAGCTCTGAAGTCTGTGTTAAAGATGGCTATGGAAAAAGATGGAAAGAACTGTGATTAGTTACTTCTGTACTTCCTTTTAGTTTCATAGTTTCATAGTATAGTACTAGGCTATCTGCCCTGGGGCATTTATAAGCCTAGCCATAGTGATGTGGCTTTTGCCACCCCATGAAATGGTACAAAAATGTACAGAATAAATCGAGAATACTGTGCCTCTGTCTAGTAGTGACACAATGAAGGTCCCCTTATATAATAGAATTAGTTTACTGTGCCCCTGTCTAGCAGTGACACAGATGTGACCCCTGGGGTAAACTTACGATCTCCCATCCACTCATCAAGATTTCTCTTGAAGAGAGTCAGTGAGGGCTCTGCCTAATACGAACTGGGATCCTGTTCCAAAGCATGGGAAGCCTCTGGGTTATGAATCTATCCCTCCAGCATGTCCTATTCATACTTGTGCCAAGGTTTAAGTCTTTAACTCTCGTGGTCCTGATGGATTTGGATTTTTTGAGGTGGAGCATGTCCATCAGATCCTTATTGGACATGGCCTTGTACGTCAGGCAGAGATCACCTCTGAGCAGGCGGTATGCTACTGAATAGAGCTGAAGTTTCTTTAGTCTGGCAGAATAAGACATATGTTGGAGACCCTTGATCCTTTTGGTGAGGTACTTTTGTGGTCTCTCCAGCTGTTGCAAATGCCGGGTGAGGTACATACCAAATGGGGCATTGTACTCAATCATGGGTCTGATGAGGGAGGAATATAGGGGTACAATGACATCCTTGGATCTGGATGTGAATCCCTTCATGATGAGGTGTGCAAGGTAGAATATTTTTCTAACCACTTTGGCAACGTGGGTGTCAAATGAGAGGTAGCTGTCTACTTGGGTCCCTAGGTCTCTGATTACTTTTTCCGTACTCAGTGGGTTGCTGTCTATGTGATAATTTGTGGGTACTTTGTTTTTTCCAAAAGGGATGACTATACATTTTTTGGCATTTAGTTTAAAGCCGTGACTACGGCACCAGTTGTCCGTTTCAGTGAGGCCTTTTTGTAGGATGTGTGTGTCTGCTGGTGTATCGACTATGGCGCCTAGTTTGCAGTCATCTGCGAACTTTGTCAGCCACAGCCCTCCAATGTTTGCTTTAACATCTGAGAAATAAATGCCGAACAAGAGGGGTCCCAGGACAGTTCCCTGTGGGACACCACTTGTGACTGGCTTTGAGTCTGACATTGCTCCAGCAATTTTAACTTTATGGGTTCTGTCCTTTAACCAGTTTGCAACCCATCTAGTGACATAAGGGTTTACTTTTAAGCTGTTTAGCTTGTCTATGATGCCTGAGTGGGGTATTGTGTCGAAGGCCTTAGCCAAGTCCAGGTATGCTGTATGGACCGCTTTGCCCTCATCAATGGCTCTAGTGACTGTTTCGAAAAAGTCAACCAGGTTTAAAAGGCAGGATCTGCCCTTTACAAAGCCGAACTGGGTGGGGTCAAGTGTCTGTAGGTCCCCTATGTCTCTGTTTATGAGTTCCATGATAATTCTTTCCATAGCTTTGCAGACCAGGCTAATTAAGCTTATGGGGTGGTAGTTTCCAGGGTCTGTAGAGGCACCCCCCTTGTGGAGTGGGACCACTGTTGCTGTACGCCAGTGTTCAGTTACATATCCCGAAGTAAGACTAAGGTTTAATAGCATTTTTATGTGTGGGTTTAGCTCCTCTTGGAGTTCACGTAACAAGCACCCCGGGATACCGTCAGGTCCCATTGATGCTGTGTTTTTTGCTTTGTTTAGGGCGGTTCTCACTTGGACATCTGAGATGACAGGGAGATTACATTCAGCTGGGATAAGTATTTCTTCTTTTGGGGGTGAAGGAGGGGAGAAATTTGCACTGAACCTGTCAGCCAGAATGTTAGCAATATCTGTGGGTTCAGTGTATTTTTTGTTGTTGTGAACCAACTCTGAGCATATCTGAGGGTTTCCAACATAGCTGAAGAAGGCTTTGTGGTTATCTTTAGTGTCCTTAGCGATTTTTCTCTCGAAGTTTGCCTTGGATGTTTTTATGAGAGAACGTAGTTTTCTGCTAATGTTGATCAGAGATGTCTTCCCTTCATGGGATTTCGCTCTGACGTGCAGTAGCTTCCTTCTTTTGTTATACAATTTGTTTATGGCTGAGGTCCACCAGACAGGACGCTTACATTTGGTGGAGAGGGACTTGGATTTGTTTGGGATTGCATGATCCATGCATTCTTGGAGATGTCCATAGAAAGCATTTGTGAAGGATTCGGCATTGTGGGATGTGGTATCCACTGGCACAGTGGGCTTAAAGGATACCATCTCAGTCTTAAGAAGAGTGAAGTCTGCTTTTGAGAAGTTTTTCACTGTGGTCTTTTGTGCTGGGGGTGGAGGTGGGATATGTATATCCAGGGTGATTAGTTTGTGGTCAGATCTCACTAGTGAGGGGTATACTTCCGGTGTGGAGCATTTTGTCCCCATGTTTGTGATGATCGGGTCTAGTATATTATCTGCCCTAGTGGGAGAGGTGACTAGTTGTTCCAGTGCATTTGAATTTATGAATTCCAGGAACCTTTGGGCTAGGGTATTAGGGTTAGAATAATGTACCCAATCTATGTTTGGGTAGTTGAAGTCTCCCAGTATGATGGTATTTTGTGATACATTCATATCCTCCAATGTCTTCAGGAAGGCTGAGTGGGGTTCTTGAGATTGGGAGGGTGGTCTGTAACATGCTACCAGTTGTATAGCAGTTTTGCCTATGGTTAGTTGCACCTGTATGGTCTCTGATGCTTCATGTGTTGCTACTAACCTGGAGGTGTGGGTGTCCTTTATGAATATGGACACTCCCCCTCCCTTTGTGGTTCGGCCTGGGTTTTGGGGCCGAAAAGCATGATACGAGGTATAGCCTGGTAGCGCTGGGGTGCTCTCAGGAGCCTTGAACCAGGTTTCAGTTACTGCACAGACGTCGATGTTCTCCATGCTGAGGAGTGCATCAAGTGCCTGCATCTTGAGATTTAGACTTCTGGCATTGAGCAGCATTACCCTTAGTTTTTTTCCATTTTTGTTTTCTAAGGAGGTGGGTTTTTCTTTTGAGCCTTGCCTAAAAAAGGCACTATAGGGGTGGCAAGAGCCTTAGCCAATATCCGGAAGCCCAGTGGTGACAGGTGTAAGCCATCCCTTGCGAAGCAGCGTGGCTTGTCCAACATATCATCCCAGGCAGACAGACATTGGCTCCCCTTAGAATGACACCAGTACTTGAGCCAATTGTTAAAGCTGATCATCTTGTCTTTGTATTGTGGTATCATTCTTGGTGAGGGCAAGATGCTGCTCAGGGTCAGGGTCATACCAGCCTGGGCTACATAATCGGAGAGCTCCTCTATGTCACTTTTCATGTAGTCCAGGGAGGTATGTCTCAGGTCATTCACACCAGCATGGACAATGATGGAGTCATATTTGTACTTGCTTTGGAGTGACCTGAGTGCCTGTGTTATGTGGCGGATCCTAGCTCCCGATAGACAGCTCACAGTCACCTTCTCCTTGTTCAGCCTGGTCAATGGGACATCAGTGTGTCTGACTATGGAGTCACCTATTACTAGTGTATCAGGCAAGGTGTTTGGCCTTAAGGGCTGCGATTGGTCGACACACTGATTTATTGAAGTATGTGTTGCATGTGTTTTGTTTTGAGGTGGTGGATTTTTAGATGTCTGCTTTGGGAGCCACTGTTGTTTTGGTAAGTTTTTTTATTAGAGCCTCCGAGTATGTCTTTGTGTTTTTATGTGCTTGGTTTGCAGTTGTGGTAGGTCTATGTGGGACTGGGATTGTTGTGTGTGTGGTTGCCATCTCCTCCTGTCTGGTCATGCCAGCCCTGAGTTGAGAGAGTTCAGCCTCCAGTTTGGCTATATAGTTGCATCTCTCACATGTATTTGTGTTTGTTGGGAGAAGGAGAGGGTTGTCTGTGTACATGAGACAATTGTAGCATTGTCTCAAGATACCCAGATTGACCAGCTGAACTGGAGACGACGCCAGTAATCTACCACTCGACATGCTAGAACAGTATAAGGGAGTGGTATACCTTTAAGGGAAGTGGATATTCACAGGGGTGGTAAGTAGATGTAGTGCTTTACTTAGTATGAGAGTGCTTACTTAGTAGAGAAGTATTGAGAACAAGTGCTAGGCTTATAATACAGTGAGTAGTCTGGTTATACTAAGAGTAGAGCTTCCTTAAGGGAAAATTTGAAGAGCAGACTTGGCGGAGCCAGAAAAAGTTTAACCTTGTTTAACCGGCGCTGCATTATGCGCACGACCGCGCAAAGCTGTGCAAATGCGCATTTTAAACAGTGAACTACAAAAGAGCTAGAAATGGTCCAAAACAACCAATTACTACAGCTTCTTGTGCTGAGGTCACTTCCCCCAAGGACAGGTAGGCTGCTCAAGGCTCCCCACTCCCACTGGTGAGCAAAGAAACTTTCTTCTATCCAAGTAAGGTAATGGACAACACAGGAACTACACCACAGCTCAGGTTCATAGGTTCATAGGTTCATACTAGGCTATCTGCCCGAGGGCATTTACAAGCCTAGCCCATAGTTTTGTGGCTTACGCCACCCCTTTAGTATGGGGAACTATACCCATTATTTTGCTGTGCCTCTGTTGAGCAGTGACACTGAGGTAATCCCTGGGGTATATCTGCGATCTCCCATCCATTGGTCAAGATTTCTCTTGAACAAGGCCAGCGAGGTGCTCTGCCTCACATATACCGGGATTTTATTCCACAGCATAGGGAGTCTTTGGGTGATGAATCTATCCCTCCAGCACGTCCTATTAATAGCCGTGTCGAGGTTTAAGTCTCCCGCCCTTGTGGCTCTGACAGATCTAGATTTTTTGAGGTGAAGCATATTCATCAAATCTGGGTTTGACATGGCCTTGTATGTTAGGCAAAGGTCACCTCTGAGCAAGCGGTGGCGACTGAATAGAGCTGGAGTTCTTTCAGTCGGGCAGCATAGGACAGATGTTTGAGACCCTTTATCCTTTTGGTGAGGAACTTTTGTGGCCTCTCCAGCTGCTGCAAGTGTGGGGTCAGATACATTCCGAATGGGGCATTGTACTCAATCATTGGTCTGATGAGTGATGAGTATAGGGAGACTATGACCTCCCTTGATCTAGATGAGAATCCCTTCATGATAAGGTGGGCAATGTAGAAGGTCTTCCTAACTACTTTAGCTACATGGGTGTCGAATGACAGACTACTATCAACCTGGGTCCCCAGGTCCCTGATAACTTCTTCTGTACTCAGTGGATTGCCACCTATTTGGTAGCAAGGGGTAACCTTGTTTTTCCCGAAGGGTATGACTATGCATTTTTTGGCATTTAACTTTAGGCCATGGCTCTGGCACCAGTTATCCGTTTCTGTGAGACCCTTCTGAAGGATATCTGTGTCAGATGTGTTTTCTACTATGGCGCCCAGTTTGCAGTCATCTGCAAACTTTGTCAGCCATAACCCTCCTGTTTTGCTTGTACTTCGGAAAAGTAGATGCCAAACAAGAGTGGGCCCAGGACTGAGCCCTGTGGTACACCACTTGTGACAGGCTTTGAGTCTGACATGGCGCCAGCAACTCTGACCCTGTGGGTTCTGTCACTCAGCCAGTTTGCAACCCATCTTGTGATGTATGGGTTAACATTTAAGCTGATGAGTTTTTCAATGATACCCGAGTGGGGTATTGTATCAAAGGCCTTCGCCAGATCGAGGTAGGCTGTATGGACTGCCTTTCCCTCATCAATGGCTTTGGTGACTGTTTCGAAAAAGTCAACCAAGTTTAGAAGGCATGATCTGCCTTTGACAAAGCCAAACTGGGATGGATCCAAAGTCTGCAAATTCCTATGTCTTTATTTATGAGGTCCATTATGATCCTCTCCATGGCTTTGCAGATAAGACTTGTCAAGCTAATGGGCGGTAATTTCCAGGGTCGGTGGAGGCACCGCCTTTGTGAAGTGGGACCACAGTTGCAGTGCACCACTCCTGGAGTGCGTATCCAGAGGTAAGACTATGATAAAACAGCTGTCCTAGCTGTGGGTTTAATTCCTCGTTGAGTTCGTGGAGCACACAGCCGGGGACACCATCAGGTCCCATGGATGCTGTGTTTTTGCTTTGGAGAGAGCAGTTCTCACTTGGGCGTTGGAGATGTTTGGGGGCTGCAATCGCTTGGTATAGATATCTCTCCTTTGGGGGAGGGGGAGAAGTTTGCACTGAACCTGTCAGCCAGTATGTTGGCAATGTCTGTAGGATCAGTAATCTTCACATCATTTTGAACTAGTTCTGAGCATATCTGGGAGTTTCCTCCCAGGTTTCTAACATAGCTAAAGAAGGCCTTATGATTGTCTTTTGAGTCTTTAGCTATTTTTCTCTCAAAATTTGCTTTGGATGATTTTATGAGAGCTCTTAGTTTTTTACTTATAGTGATCAAGGGTGTCTTACCTTTTAAGGATTTTGCTCTATCTTGTAGTAGCTTCCTCCTTTTGTTGTAGAGTTTGTTTATGGCTGGGGTCCACCAGAGTACAGCAATGCCTGTAAACTGGTCTAATCTAGGCGAGGAAGGCGGGAAAACAAGGATTATTTTTTTGTTTTTTTTTGTTTTTTTGGTAGAAACACACAGAAAATGCAGAAACAGTGATAAATTAGTTACACAGGCTAGCACACTTTAGTGGGCAGCCTCCACAGTTAAATTAAACAAACAAACAAGCAAACTTTCGATCAAATTCGACTAAAATGTAACTTTAAGTGCAGATTTTAAAATAATGCAGCAATCAGTTAAAAACAGTTCAGGCTAGTTCAAGGTAAGCTACAGAAGCTATTCCAAGTGAAAAAAAAGCAAAGATACTTAAATCCAGAAGGTAGTCGCTTTTCTGAGTTCCCTGCTGCTAGGACCACTCTGTAAACCCACGTGGAGCTTGTCTGAGCAGTATAGCCAGAAAAAAAATGCCCAGAGGCGGATTTTAAACAGTGAACTGCAAAAGAACTAGAAATGGTCCAAAACAACCAATTACTACAGCTTCTTGTGCTGAGGTCACTTCCCCCAAGGACAGGTAGGCTGCTCAAGGCTCCCCACTCCCACTGGTGAGCAAAGAAACTTCCTTCTATCCAAGTAAGGTAATGGACAACACAGGAACTACACCACAGCCCAGAATACAGCAATGCCTGTAAACAGGTCTAATCTAGTCGAGGAAGGCGGGAAAACAAGGATTATTTTTTTGTTTTTTTGGTAGAAACACACAGAAAATGCAGAAACAGTGATAAATTAGTTACATAGGCTAACACACTTTAGTGGGCAGCCTCCACAGTTAAATTAAACAAACAAACAAGCAAACTTTCGATCAAATTCGACTAAAATGTAACTTTAAGTGCAGATTTTAAAATAATGCAGCAATCAGTTAAAAAACAGTTCAGGCTAGTTCAAGGTAAGCTACAGAAGCTATTCCAAGTGAAAAAAAAGCAAAGATACTTAAATCCAGAAGGTAGTCGCTTTTCTGAGTTCCCTGCTGCTAGGACCACTCTGTAAACCCATGTGGAGCTTGTCTGAGCAGTATAGCCAGAAAAAAATGCCCAGAGGCGGATTTTAAACAGTGAACTACAAAAGAGCTAGAAATGGTCCAAAGCAACCAATTACTACAGCTTTTTGTGCTGAGGTCCCTTCCCCCAAGGACAGGTAGGCTGCTCAAGGCTCCCCACTCCCACTGGTGAGCAAAGAAACTTCCTTCTATCCAAGTAAGGTAATGGACAACACAGGAACTACACCACAGCCCAGAATACAGCAATGCCTGTAAACTGGTCTAAACTAGTCGAGGAAGGAGGGAAAACAAGGATTATTTTTTTGTTTTTTTGGTAGAAACACACAGAAAATGCAGAAACAGTGATAAATTAGTTACACAGGCTAGCACACTTTAGTGGGCAGCCTCCACAGTTAAATTAAACAAACAAACAAGCAAACTTTCGATCAAATTTGACTAAAATGTAACTTTAAGTGCAGATTTTAAAATAATGCAGCAATCAGTTAAAAAAAAGTTCAGGCTAGTTCAAGGTAAGCTACAGAAGCTATTCCAAGTGAAAAAAAAGCAAAGATACTTAAATCCAGAAGGTAGTCGCTTTTCTTTGTTCCCTGCTGCTAGGACCACTCTGTAAACCCACGTGGAGCTTGTCTGAGCAGTACAACCAAAAAAAAAAATGCTCAGAGGCGGATTTTAAACAGTGAACTACAAATGAGCTAGAAATGGTCCAAAACAACCAATTACTACAGCTTCTTGTGCTGAGGTCACTTCCCCCAAGGACAGGTAGGCTGCTCAAGGCTCCCCACTCCCACTGGTGAGCAAAGAAACTTCCTTCTATCCAAGTAAGGTAATGGACAACACAGGAACTACACCACAGCCCAGAATACAGCAATGCCTGTAAACTGGTCTAAACTAGTCGAGGAAGGCGGAAAACAAGGATTTTTTGTTTTTGTTTTTGGTAGAAACACACAGAAAATGCAGAAACAGTGATAAATTAGTTACACAGGCTAGCACACTTTAGTGGACAGCCTCCACAGTTAAATTAAACAAACAAACAAGCAAACTTTCGATCAAATTTGACTAAAATGTAACTTTAAGTGCAGATTTTAAAATAATGCAGCAATCAGTTAAAACACAGTTCAGGCTAGAACGATATATAAGACAAACCAACAACACAGTCTTGCCAACCGGGTCCCTATGGCTCGAACAAAAACAGGACAGGAAAAACAGGAATTCTGCCAGTAATGTCTCCAAAGTTGCACCAACAGTCAAAACACAGCCGATAGTAAAAACACAGGTTTAATTCCACAGAATTCCACAATACAGGTTGAGCGCTTTCATCTACATCAGGTAGACTTCTTCAGAACCAATAGTAACCCATAACATCAGCTTATTTAAAGCAGTTTTGGCGCCAAAAATACATGTAATGCATTGAAATACATTAACATACATAAAAATACCTAGGAAAACATAAAAATACATAAAAATACTACTTCTCCCTGCAATGTTTAAAATATTTAAATGTAATGTATTTAAGACAGGTAGGGCTAATAATACTTGTAGTAAACCACTAACTTAGCTAAAAAATATATATATATATATATGTACACTTTAACTACTATAAACATATAAATATATGTATATATATATATATATAAAAAATGAAAAGATGACAAGTAATGTGATTATAATTACAAATCTTATTAAAGGAACAAATGTATGTGTAATATAAGATGCTTACCAACCACAGTGGATGAAGGGGGGGGGGGGAGGTGTGATTTGTGCGTAAAAAATCTTAGCCACGGTCCAAAAGTAAAAAAGGTTTAATGCTAATACTTTCATTTAGACCTGGCCATGAAGTAGCATCACACAAAATCTGCCATTTGGTCTCAAGGCATGACAATCCTACCTTCCAATTACCTCCATATTCACTCACCCCTATCTGATCTATTATGGAGAATGTAAAGCTGTGGTGGGAACCTTTTTCACTAATATGCTTACTAAGAGCATTATTCATATCAACCTTTTTAATTTTGTATAAGTGTTCGTATATGCGGGTTTTGAGCTTCCTTTCTGTCTTCCCAATGTCATATCCTTGACAGCTGGAGCAAATAGCCAAATAAACCACCCGCGTAGAATTACAATTTCCTTTCTTGCCATAACATATAGTTCTATTTTTGTTACTTAATTTAATGGTGTTGCTCTCGTTAATGTATTGGCAGTACCTACATCTACCACATTTATGAGTGTGTTCGTCTTTGGATTTTTTCGAATCCTTTTTCTTTCCCCCCTCAACAATCCTCTTGATATTAACCGAAGTCTTGTACACACTAGTGGGATGTGTTCCCACTACTGAGGCAATGTCCTCAGAACTCAAAAAGATATCCCAATGTCTGTTCAGAATCTCCTTAACCAAATTAGAAAATGGATTGAACATAATAATGCACACGTTCATTCTATCACCTATCGCTTGCTTTCGGGTATTCTTCCCTACGAATGTACCTCCTAACAGGGGAATATATTTATTACCCCATGATCTGATGACATATTGCGTCACATCCGTTACCATCTCCGGAGGATATCCTCTGGCTAAAAACATTTTTGAAACAGTGTCCATCTGTTCCTCCATATCCTGTCTCATTGAACACATTCTGGCTACCCGAATGCATTGTCCCTTAAGAACATTGCGAAAAATGTGCGGGGGATGACAACTGCCATATTGTATATAATCATTAGAGAAGGTAGATTTCCTAAAAATTTTAGACTGAAAGCCATCATTCGTGGTACTGATGTAAGTGTCTAAATAGGGAATACCAACCTTCTCCACCTTGTGTGTGAATCTTAAAAAATTGGTCGTACTGTTGATGTATGCTATAAAATTGGGTATATCTTCTGTTGGCCCCTTCCAGATGATAAATAAGTCGTCCAAAAAACGTGTATAAAGGGCAATATGTTTGAAAAATTCACTAGATTTGACATAAACATCCTCCCACTCAAGCATAACGAGATTTGCAAAAATGGGGGCACAAGACGCCCCCATTGCAACTCCTCGAATTTGTTTGAAATATTCTCCTTGAAACTGGATGTAATTGTGTGAGAGTACAAGTCCCATCATATCCAATATCAAACAAATCTTATCCCATGTGAGGTCAGAGTATTTCCTTAAGCTATTTTCAAAATATTCAAGACCTGTTGTATAGGGAATGCAGGAGAATAAATCCTGAACATCTATCGTAAGAAATGTTAAGTCACATGACCATATGTCATGTTTTAAAGTACTCAAAAAAATCCCAAGAGTCTTTGGTTAAATGAGGGACTTTGTTGTAAATGTGTTTGCACCAAAAATCAATAGCTACCCCTAAATTGAATGTTTTTGACCTAGAACCAGAAATGATGGGTCTAAAGGGGGGGTTTTCAACACTTTTGTGAATTTTAGGTATCCCAACTATTCTAGCCATTATGGGATATTCAGTTCTAACAAATCCATATTCCTCATTTGTAATACGGTTGTCTAAGAGATATTCCTCTATTGCTAGATCTATTCTATGATAACCAATATTGATCTGGTTAAGGGATGTCTGTTCGTAGTTACCAGAACTGAATAAAAGGTCTTGAATGGCTTTGTGATACACATTTGTATCATATACCACTAAGCCACCCCCTTTGTCCGGTTTCATGATTCTAATATCACTATTGGTAACAATCTGGTCCAAACACTCCCTTTCGCCCTTAGTTAAATTATCACAAAAATGTGAAAAATAACCAACATCTCTCCGGATGTTTCCGTACAAATGATAAATGTCCTTACAAACCATACGCTCGTAATTACTGATTTGTACATTGTTTGTGGGGATGTAGGTACTTTTCCTCACTAATGTTTTGGGTGCATCAACTCTAACAGTATCTTTAAACTGTAATGCTAATTGAAGTCTGCGGCAATACAACTTAACTTCTTTGATAGTGTCAACCAAATTGAACTTGGCAGAGGGAATAAACTTCATTCCCTTACTAAACAAACTAAAGAAATCTTGGGAAATATACATATCAGTGAAATTGTACACCTTAAAACCTTTAAAAGTGTAAACAAAAACTTTGTTGGTGTTACCCACCACAGCGTTAGACGTATACTCGTCACTTACATTTCCTTCACTAACTCCATGTTTTTGAATGAAAGATAAATCACGTGGATGAATAAAAGATGAACCATGTGGGTCCCTACCATCTGGGAGAATTTCCTCTAGACTCACTGTCTCCTTTTGCGATGTATGGGGGCCTGATGAAACCTTCCCCCCTGAAAATTTTCATCTTCCTCTGTTCTTCTATTTCCACCCCTTTCCCATCCATAATTAGGTTCACTAGTTCTCATCCTGTTCTGGGTAGAATGTGGCCAAATATATGCCCTGTGGGCCTTGTAAGCCTTAAGGTCCCTTTCCAATTTGTCCAGCTTTCTATTGTATATTTCATATGCCTTAGCTTTGGCCACTCTAAACTGTTTGTCAAACAGTTCTTGCCAAGAATCAAAATCAGGGTCCTGGGTGATTTCTAGGTGGAGCTGTTCAATTTCCGTAAGTAGGCCCCCTATTTTTTCGTCATTGAATTTCATAAGCAACTTAATATATTCAAGTCCAAAAAAATCAAATAAATTATTAAATTCAAACATTACTGTCTCACTATAGAGTATCCCCAAAGGAAGTTTAAAAAATCTCAGCCCTTTGGGCACAATTTTTAAGAACAAACATTTCTCCAAATAGCCATTATCAATTTTGGCACCTTTAATCTGAAGGAGTTTTTTACCTAATGTATATATTTTAGATTTTAAAGACTCATTGTTTGGCTTCACATTCCTGTCATCACATTTAGCTCTTGTATCACTGTTGTAACAGAAATCAAAGTCATCACACAAAAAATTCTTCATAACATCGTTCACATAAAGTCCACAATTTTTATTGTTGTTATTGCCATGACTAGTATAACTGTTAGGCAAGTTGTTACCCTTTTTATATTGAGTCTTAATTCTTGCAGAGGGGCTGAGTAAATTATCATTGGTTACAGTACCTTTGTGCTGGTCGCCCCTTTTGTTAACCATAGATGAATATGTCCTCATTTTTTCCTTCTGCTTCGGCTTGGCGCCCATACGAAGCATCTCTTCACGAGAGTGAAAGAGGCTGAAGTCAAAAGTAAAGTCTACTTCATCCATAAGCTGAGGATTAGTTTCTTTGTTGTCCACGTTGAGATGTGACCGCGGCGTGTTCGCCGCATTCCTAATAATCTGCCCATTTGGTATGCTGTTTAGGCTATCGTCTCTCTCCTCAGCCGGTGGTGTCAAAATTACAGAGATAGCAGGGGTAGTAGTAGTCGGATGAATATCCAGACCCGGTAGAGTCGGCTCCACATCCACGGCCTCCTCCACTGGTCTGGTAAGAGAAGCAACCAACTGCAGCAGCTTGCTGACGTCGTCCTGGAGCGACGTAACCTCCACACGCAACTCCTGAAACTCCGCTCTGCTCAATGAAGCACACAAGGAGCCCGATTCAGCCATAAAGACAACTCAAGAACGATATATAAGACAAACCAACAACACAGTCTTGCCAACCGGGTCCCTATGGCTCGAACAAAAACAGGACAGGAAAAACAGGAATTCTGCCAGTAATGTCTCCAAAGTTGCACCAACAGTCAAAACACAGCCGATAGTAAAAACACAGGTTTAATTCCACAGAATTCCACAATACAGGTTGAGCGCTTTCATCTACATCAGGTAGACTTCTTCAGAACCAATAGTAACCCATAACATCAGCTTATTTAAAGCAGTTTTGGCGCCAAAAATACATGTATTTTTGTATACATGGAACACATCCCACTAGTGTGTACAAGACTTCGGTTAATATCAAGAGGATTGTTGAGGGGGGAAAGAAAAAGGATTCGAAAAAATCCAAAGACGAACACACTCATAAATGTGGTAGATGTAGGTACTGCCAATACATTAACGAGAGCAACACCATTAAATTAAGTAACAAAAATAGAACTATATGTTATGGCAAGAAAGGAAATTGTAATTCTACGCGGGTGGTTTATTTGGCTATTTGCTCCAGCTGTCAAGGATATTACATTGGGAAGACAGAAAGGAAGCTCAAAACCCGCATATACGAACACTTATACAAAATTAAAAAGGTTGATATGAATAATGCTCTTAGTAAGCATATTAGTGAAAAAGGTTCCCACCACAGCTTTACATTCTCCATAATAGATCAGATAGGGGTGAGTGAATATGGAGGTAATTGGAAGGTAGGATTGTCATGCCTTGAGACCAAATGGCAGATTTTGTGCGATGCTACTTCATGGCCAGGTCTAAATGAAAGTATTAGCATTAAACCTTTTTTACTTTTGGACCGTGGCTAAGATTTTTTACGCACAAATCACACCTTCTCTCCCCCCCCCCTTCATCCACTGCGGTTGGTAAGCATCTTATATTACACATACATTTGTTCCTTTAATAAGATTTGTAATTATAATCACATTACTTGTCATCTTTTCATTTTTTATATATATATACATATATTTATATGTTTATAGTAGTTAAAGTGTACATATATATATATATTTTTTTTAGCTAAGTTAGTGGTTTACTACAAGTATTATTAGCCCTACCTGTCTTAAATACATTACATTTAAATATTTTAAACATTGCAGGGAGAAGTAGTATTTTTATGTATTTTTATGTTTTCCTAGGTATTTTTATGTATGTTAATGTATTTCAATGCATTACATGTATTTTTGGCGCCAAAACTGCTTTAAATAAGCTGATGTTATGGGTTACTATTGGTTCTGAAGAAGTCTACCTGATGTAGATGAAAGCGCTCAACCTGTATTGTGGAATTCTGTGGAATTAAACCTGTGTTTTTACTATCGGCTGTGTTTTGACTGTTGGTACAACTTTGGAGACATTACTGGCAGAATTCCTGTTTTTCCTGTCCTGTTTTTGTTCGAGCCATAGGGACCCGGTTGGCAAGACTGTGTTGACAGTTCAGGCTAGTTCAAGGTAAGCTACAGAAGCTATTCCAAGTGAAAGAGAAGTCTCTAAAGCTGCAATAGGATTTACCCTGTTTGAAATATTATGTGATAGGAATCCCCAACACTGCTGTACACAGCAAAGCAGGTTTGAAGAAGGAGAAACCCCTAGTTAAAATATAATAGTACACTTTACAAAGTTGGAATGTAAGTTAACAACCAATATCAATAGTTAAGGAACATATGCAGAGGATATTATAATATGCAACAGAGGTTTTATAATGAAAATGTCAGAATCAGAGAGTTTAAAATGAGACAAAGTGTTAGTATTCATTTCTTTATGCTGAAATTAAATAATTGGAAAGATGGCAAGGATCCTTTCAGGTGACAGAAAAAAAATGAACAAAATTAATTATCAAATAAGACAAACTTGAAAGAGAAAACCAGTGGAGATAAACTGAATAAATGTGATAAAAACCTGAAGAGAAGCTTCTGTAGTTAGTCTGGTAGCTGAAACAGATACCAGTAGTAGGGTATTTGAAATTCTACCCCTGCTATTCAAATGGACAAAGTATTATCTAAAGCCCAGATGAAAGAAGTAAAAGCATTTCTACGGAGAATAAAGATAATTTTTTTAAGTGACTGGTAAAACACACACAATACAGCATCATACTGAAACTATGGCAGTGGAGAAAATAAACCTAAAACTATAGAAACTATCAGACTCACGAAGAAAAGCAATACACAAAAAAGTAAAAAAAGGCTTAAACTATGAGTTCTTGAAAACTAGCAAAGTTAATGTAACAGTCCAATTATGTTGATCCCTAAGCCAGATGACTTCACACAATTTTGTAATGATTTCTGAGAACTGAATGTCATATCTAAATTTGGCACACCAAATCTCCAGAGTGGATGAGCTCACAAAGAGGCTAAGCAAAGCATGGATTTTTGCCCACCCTAGATTTAACCAAGCGGCACTGGCAGATTCCCCTGGACATCACAGAACTCCTGCCACTTTTCAAAGTCTCGTGGATAAAGTTCTGAAATCTCAAGCCAGGTATTCAGCAGCATAACTTTAAGACATAGTAATTCCTTCAGATGATTGGGAGTCACATTTAACCTCTCCCAGATAGGTTTTTGAATGTTGGCTGGGACATTGTACTCCCCTGTGGTGCCTTTTTTGGACAATGCCAAACTGAAAGTACTTCCAACATAGCAAATCAAAACCAAGAGAATCTAAAGGCATTGCTGCTCAGTGCTATGAGTCTAGGGAAGAGACTACACTCCCTGGGGGCTCTCTTCACCCTGGACAGTGCTGATGTCTGTGCGGTCGCTGACACATGGCTTGGAGCTGCTGGGATTACTCCAACTATAATGCCTTTCACAAGTTTAGACCAGCTGCAGCACAGACAGAGACTGAAGGTGGAGGTGTCTCAATTTGCATCGGGGATAGATATACCTTAAGGCTGGTCAAACAGGACAATGCACTTGAGCTTCTCCATGTTCAAGTCACCATGAGCAAAGTGCTGCTTTCTTGCAAGCTGTGGGCCCTCCTCTGTGACCCAGGAAGCCTATGCCATGTATTTGGACTTACTGGAGATACTCTCCATCAAACCCCATGCTATATTCATGGACAGCTTTAATTAGCTTACTATTGACTTGGAATCGTATATGATGGGTCTATATCATTTGAGCAAAAGCTTAATTGAGTGAATCTCTATTTGTCGAACTGAGTTAAGCGAAAGCTCAATTAAGCGAATCCTCGGTTAAGTGAAATGTTTCCTGTGGAAAAAAACAGTTGCCCAGCCACCGATCGGAGCAAACAAAACTAAATTTAAAACTCTGGAAAGTGGGGGACTTCACCCCCCACACCTCCCAGTCTGGAGGGTCTGTGCTCTGCACACCCCCCCGTAACTAAATATACCAACTCCAAGATTGCACTACAGTGGGGAAAAAGGGCAAATACCTGATGATGACCAACCACGTCCTTTCCTTGGGCTTAATTGAGCTTTCACTTAAGTCAGTTAGACAAATAGCGATTCGCTCAATTAAGTGTTCACTCAAATGATATAGACCCTATATGACACCAGGTGTGCAGGCATAGGGATTCCTGGATTTTGTAAGCACAAACTCCCTGGACCAGATTGCCAATACACCAACAATTGATGCAACCATACTAGATCTGGTCCTCACTAATATGGGAGAGTGCTGCACACCACCTAGTGTAATGTCTTCTCTGATGAGGTCAGACCACAAAATGGTCTCCTTTGAATTAGATATAGGACCTGGAACCCCAGCTAGCAGTGGAATATTCAGGAACTACTCTGAGTCTGGCTTCTTGCTATTAAGTGATGGCCAGGCAAAGTTTCAGGCTTCCATAGGCCCTGAGAATACTGCTGCCTATGAGGAGCTGTTTGCAGAGGCCCTGTGCAGGCATGTTGATGGCTGCATGGTGACAGCTGTGCCAAACTGGAAGAAGTGCAGAACTAGCTGAAATGGCAAGCTTCCCTGGTGGAGTTGCTGCATCAGTGGGCTGTGTAGCAGAAGGAAGAGAATCATGGTGTGATGATGTGAGATATTGCCAGCTATGCCAGGAGAAGCAAGGCAGTGGATGTGTAACATATGCTAGCATAGTTAGCTGGAGTTTTGTAAAGAATTATATGCCATTTGTATATCAAATTTAGCTGGAGTTTTGTAAAGAATTATATGCCATTTGTATATCAAATTTATTTGTACAGGTGCTTGTGTTAAAAATGTAGCAACAGTGGAAAAAAGCAAAAAGAAATACACCTATATGTCAGACTACATTTTAACTGTTGAAATGAATATATTGTAACAGAGGATACTGGAAGAGAAGAGGTTAATCTCTGTTCAGCTAACTTTCAAAAATAGTCTGAAATTAAGTTACCTGGTTTAGGCCATAAAGATTTCATCTTACAGTTCTGATTGCAGCCAGAGAAAAAATGTCTGTGAAAACTAGGAATAGGAATCCTACTCTATTGTCCTTAGGGGTGAACTAATTGCTACTCTGGAAAGGTGGAAGTTTTTAAATGGTTTTATAGCTTCCAGATGCTATAACACATCTTAGCAAAGCTCTCTGTGTGTATGGTGGTACATATGTGCTAGATTCTGGTTCAGTTTCTAGTAAAAGGGGCAGTATGGGAACTAGAATTCAGGTGACCAGATGTATGTGATGTCATTCTGTAATCCAGCATTCAAATGATGTTTTAATACTAGATGAGACAGAAGTATCAGGGAAGTCTGTTTGTGAAGCCTGACAAGAAGGAAGACCACACATCTACTTCATCTTGCCTTGTTCTAGTATGTGAACTAGGGAACAGTAGTTCTTTAGACCAGTCAGGAAAATATAGTGAGATTAGTTAAGTATTGTTTTCCTGTATCTGTGTGAACCTTTCCATCTGTGTTATTTTTAATATTTCCTGTGATTGAAACTCTGGTGTTTATTGTAAATAGATATTTAGTATTTTTTATGTTCCTTTATTATTTATTATTAAATATATTTATACATTTCATTGTGGCTGGTCTTTTAGAGAATATTTTAACCTTTGAGAGTACTTATATCTATCTTTTGCACTATGGCTGCTCCTAAAAGCCTTGCTGCATTGGTCAAACAATACCATTTGTAAAAGTGTTAATTTCACTAAGTATAATTGAATACCCTGGTAAGAGCATTAGAGTAGATGGCTTTGGAGTGTTCTGGTGGCAGTATCTACCTTATAGTGTGAGTAGAGGGGGCATAGTTGCTAGATCTGTGCCAGCTTTTCCCATGTGTGTGTGTGTGTGTGTGTGTGTGTGTGTGTGTGTGTGTGTGTCTGTCTGTCTGTGAAAATCAAATCTCAAAGAGTGTGTGTGTGCTCAGCTACTTGGAGCAGGGACACAGAACACTGTTTCACAGAGAGGGTAGGGGAGGACTTGGCTTGGAACACTCAGCAGAAGACTCAACTCTACAGCTATTGTCAGTGTGGGGTCTAATTTGGAGACTGGTGAGAAAAAGGGAAACCCAGCCCCAGGTTCGGTGTGTGCTCCCTGTGTGCTTTTAAGGGAAATTGTGCTTGGTGCAGATAGCTGCATCTGGAAATAATGTATGTATCTATTTCTGTTCCAAGTGAACATCCCTCACTGGTGTCTGTGGTGAAGATTGAGACTCCTTGATCACTGGCCCATTCATCAGACATGGCAACAATTAGGAGGTGTAGCACCCACTGGGATAAGGACAATCTCATTGAACTATACAGGCAACTCAGAGGACAGACCACCTGGACAGTGTGTTCAGCTCCAGCTTTACCCCTCTCTCCCTCCAATCTTCCCTCAGGACATACCATCAAATATAACTTCCCCTGCTATCACTAGGGAACAGGTCATTAGTGCTCTCTATGGGCCAGGAATGTTGCATCAGTGGGGTCAGACAGTATCCCAGGGTGCCTTCTGGATAGCATGGGACATGTTCTATAAGGACTCTTTGGAACTGCTATTTGGTTGTAACCTCCAGGCAAGCTTTGTGCCTCATGAATGGAGCGCATCAGCGGTCATCCCTCTGCACAGAGTTAAGCCATCTGCAGACCATGGAAACTGCAGACACATGAGATTGATTGGTCTCATGTGCAGGGCTGCAGAAGGTATTGTCATGGAAGTGATGGGAAACCTCCAGACACTGGATCCAGCCTAGTTTGGTTTCACTGGGGGCAGGTCATGCCTTCTCAACCTGGAGGACTTCTTTGAAAGGGTCACTGGGGCAATGTATGGAGTAAGGATGGTTCATACTGCCTGTCTTGACCTGGCCAAGGCATTTAGCATGGTGACCCACTCAGGTATTGTTAGAAAACTTAAGAGGTTGTGTACAGACCCTTGTGTAGCCCAATGGGTGGCCAGCTAATGCATACATGAGATCCGGGAGGTTGGAGTTGGGGGTCAACTTCTATGGGGGGCAGTCATGGGTGGAATCCCTCTGGGATCTGTCCTGGGACCCTTCCTTTTTGGCATTTACTTCTCTGAGGTTGGGGCCAACATCCATGACCTTTGGCTGACTAGGTTTGCAGATGATTGCAAATTAGGAGCTGTCATTGAATTGCCCTCTGACAACAAACATTCTCCAGGAAGGGCTGACACAGACAGATGAAGGGTGCCATAGCCATAGACTGAAACTAAATGCCAGGAAATGCATAATAGTATCCTTTGAGAAGCCATACACCCCTGGTAACTATTATATTGACAGAGCACCCCTAGGAGTTGACTCAGTAGTCAGGAACATGGGGACACGCATAGACAGTGATCTGGCCTTTGACAATCAAGTGTCTACAGTGATGAGGAAATCATTCTATGTTGTGCAGCTTGTAAACAAGGGTGTTGCACCTAGGTCCAAGGAAGTCATTGATCCACTGTATTCACATTCATCAGCCCT
This sequence comes from Protopterus annectens, assembly GCF_019279795.1. Classification (NCBI taxonomy): domain Eukaryota; kingdom Metazoa; phylum Chordata; order Ceratodontiformes; family Protopteridae; genus Protopterus; species Protopterus annectens. The sequence goes on along the minus strand of NC_056747.1, from coordinate 860,145,686 downwards.
ATCATTGAATATAATGCCGGCTTTGGTATGTACCTGGATTGACAGGTGTGTGTCCTGGGGCATGCCCCTTCTCTGCAACGGGCTCCCAGTCCATGTGAGGCAGAGTTCCTCCCTGGCTCAGTTAAGGCGTAGCTTGGACAACTGGATGGGGAACAGGAAGTTTGTCCCTGGTTTGGCACCTATGTCTCTGATGGACACAGACAGCCTGTAAATTATTAACCTCCCAGGACACTGCTTGTAAATACTTCACCTCCCAAGACTTGCTTGCACTTATCAAGGGTACCAGAACTTGTTAGAGATTTGGGATGCATGGCTTGGCTTGAAAAGGGCCTTGTGGTTGTTAGCCTAGTAAACACCTATGAACAAGTTGTGCTCAACTCTTTGAGACAGACAGGACTTACAGCTAATACTGCTAAATGTAAACTGTGTGCAACAGAAGCCAGATGCTTAGAGTATATGATTGGAGGAAAGGTAATTAGACTCCAAAAAGGTAAAATGGAGTCTGTCAAAAACTTACCTATAGCCAGTACCAAATGAAAAATGAAGGCATTCTTAGGACTAGCAGGTTACTATAGGAACATTTGTACCCAATTTTGCTATTGTAACCTGTTATATGACAGCCTTTACAAACATTGACACCTAACCAGGTAAGGTGGACTATAGATGCAGATGAGACTTTTAACCAACTGAAAACTTTATTATTTTAGATGCAGTCTTGGTTGCCTTTGACTTTTTTAAAACCTTTGTTATGAACATTCATGTGTTAGGAGCTGTGCTATCTCAGGCAGTAGGTGGTGAGCACCCAGTCTACTATTTAAGTCGGAAGGTAAGTAAGGTTGAAGAAAGATTCTCTGACAAAGAATGAAAACAATTTGCTATTATGTGAGTACTAACTTCTTTGCAGTATTATGACTGGGACTTGACTTTGCTTTATAAATGGAAATGTACACCTGCAGTGGTTGTACAAGCAATGGTATTTGAACACCAAATTGTGTAAGTGAGTTTTGTCACTGCAATCGTTTCATTTTGCTACTTGACATAGGCCTAGCAACAACCACAAGAACATGGATGGGTTATCCCAGTCCCCTAACCAGTGTATCCTATTTAGTACAGAACCGGGGAAGTTGTGCTGAGAAGAGAGGTCATTGTGTCATAGTGGCTATTTGCGATGCTAAAAATGCTGTTTTGATGTGGTGAATACACAGTCTATGTTATGGTAAAAATGGATGGTGATGTGAGTAGACAACATATTTATTTAATAAAACTTGAAATTGCATAGTGTAATATGAATCACGCTGTTAAAAGAAGGGATGAAATGCCACAATGTTTGAGAAGTTTATCTGTTACAAAGGTGGATTTTTAGTCTAAGTGTGGATTATTTTGAGGGAATACTAACCAGGGGTGGCTCGTGCTATTGGACTGCCGGACTGCAGCCCCCTCAACTTCAAACTAACAAAAGAAAAAATATAAAAAGAAAAAAATAAGAAAAAAAATATTTTAAAATTTCGCGGACTTCGCTCATGCGCACTAGTCCAGACTGCTGCTGAGACAGTCTGGATCATGGAGCATGCACAGATTGTCTCAGCAGCAGTCCTGATTGAGACACGTGAACAGGAGCGCATAGACTGCCTGGGAACTCGCTGGGGAAAAGCGTCGGGGTCAGACTGCAAGGTCGGCAGTCAGGAGAAGGATCTCGGGTCTGGATTGGCTTGCTGCAGGGGAAGATCTCGCGACGGGCAAGGTCGGATTTGCGTGGGTTTTTCAGCTGCACTCGGGGGTTTTGTGGATTTAATGGTGGTTTTGCGGACAGGGATGTACTACAGGACCAGGTAAGTGTACAGGGACTTGTGTGTGTGTGTGTGTGTGTGTGTGTGTGTGTGTGTGTGTGTGTGTGTGTGTGTGCATGTGCGTGTGTGTGTGTGTGTGTGTGTGTGTGTGTGTGTGCGTGTGTGTGCGTGTGTGTGTGTGTGTGTGTGTGTGTGTGTGTGTGTATGTGTGTGTAAATGCCCCTGGTGCAATATACTGGTGGTTACGCTCATGGTGGCGTGGTAGGGAATACCTCAGGCTTGAACCCTGTACCTTGTATGCAGGTGTTAATGACCTGAATTCCCTACCCACCACCATTTGTAAAACAATTGCAGATTTCTGCCTCATATTTGATCTGATCTGTTCCTCATAATATCTGTGGTTTGCAAATGTTGCAATGCTTAATATTTGATGGTGCAGTGGTAACATTGTTGCCTCACAGCTGCAGGTTCTCAGGTTTGCTTCCTGGCTGGGGTCCCTTCTTTGTGGGGGGGGGGGGTCTGTATCTTCTCCCTGTGTTTGTGTGGGTTTGCTTTTGTGTCCTCCCATGTTACAAAGACATGTCTGCATTATTTCTTCCTGGGCCTCTGCTGATTTTTTTTTTTGTTCCAAGTCAGACTGTCCTGATTAACAAATGTTAAATAAAATTGACAGGCATTTGAATTTCCGACTTCAGGTTTCTGAATGTTTACTTCGTTACATATTTGATGGTGCAGTGGCAGTATTGTTGCCTCACAGCTATAGTTTTCTGGTTTGATTCTTGGCTGGGGTGCCTTCTGTGTGGAGTCTGCATCTTATCCCTGTATTTGTGTGGATTTGCTCTGGTGTCCTGCCATTTTACAAAGACATGTGTCTACAGTATTTCTCCCTGGGCCTCTGCTAAAAATTGTTTTTGTTCCGTCAGAAGTAAAATTGACAGGCATTTGAATTTCAGACTTCATATTCTTCAGAAAATACATAGTAAAACAGTGTTTTATTTTAGCAATAAATATATAGTAACGCAACCTTTTATTATAGCAATGTTTTAAGTTTATAAGATGGCTATTTGAAATTTGTCCTTATTTTTGGGACTGTAATACCCTGTTAGTGGCTTTGTCCAGGTTTTTTGTGCTAAGGTTGACAGCTATGGCAAGAACTGAATTCACTGAATATGTTTGAGGGCTGTATTCCCTCATTACTGGGTTTATCCAGGTGTTTTGTGCTAAGAGGTTGACAGCTATGGTGAGAACTGAATTCATTAAATGATAGCCATTTAAGTTTCAGTCTTCCTCTCTTTCACAAAGCAGCTGATTTGGCATAGTGGTATGTTGCTCTTGACTGTTTTGCACAGGGACCTTGGCAGTAAAATGTACGGTGGTAACACAGCATTTTTCTTTCACAAAGCAGGTGATTTGGCATAGTGGTATGTTATCCTGACTCTTGCACAGGGACCTTGGCAGTAAAATGTATGGTGGTAACACAGCATTTTATTCTAGCAGCTTTCCAAGATTATACAAGCAATGTTTAATGTGTCCTTGGTTTTTGCCCTTTTGACCCACCCCAATAAATTTGGCTTTTTCCAGACTTCTTGTGCTGCGAAGTTGAGATGCAGTTGAGTATTGAGTAGATTTTACAAGGAGCTGAGAGCTGCAGGGGAAGAGAAGTTTAGTGCTGATTATGCTAAGTCAGCTCACATTGCTAATAGCACAAAAGGTTGTGTACTTGCTTTTGATGCAGAAGGTTGTTGGTTCTACTCCCATAAGGGGTGAATGCTGCCGTACTGAAAATTAAGATACTAATTATGAGCCTGTTATCAGTTTGCCATCCATTTCCTATTGCAATATTACTAGCTTATTTTTAATGTAATTTAGGCAATTTATTCCTCAGGGGCATCAGACACTTTATTTTTCGATGAAACCATGAAATATAAAAGTGATTGCTAGCACCAACCTCTTCATTACAGATTTATTTAACGTGGAATTATTTAGATGACTTTTTTACTACTTCAGAGATTGTGCATATTTACTGATAATGGTGGACTGTAGAATTGTGCATATTTACTGATAATAGTGGACTGTAGAAGTTTGAGTAGACTTTTATGATGGAAATGTTCTGAATTGGACAGTTTTGTTTCATTGTTTACTGGAAAAATGTTCAAAGCAATAGGAAGGTGTATCAAAGAGCACATGTATGTTTCATATGCAAGGGGCCTATGATTTGAAAACAGCCCAGAATTAATTTTTATCTGCCACGGGTAAAATGTATTTTCTTTGAATGTTGGTTTTAATGTTGTTTCAATGAATGTGAGTTTCAAGGGCAGAGAAGTTTTAATGCCAAGTTTGTTTAGCAGATGTCTTAGTGTTTGTGCTGTAAAATGCAAAATAAAACTTTCAAATGAAGTTCAAATCATCATAGAAGTAAATCAGTATGCACATTAGTGTTTATGGTAAATTGAGTGAAATAGCAAAGTAATGGATCATTGGAATGGCTGCAGGGAGGCTCCATTCGACCATGGTTTTGTGAGGGGGAAGGGCGGCAAACTTAGACAGCCCCAGCTGAACTATACCTCCCAACTGTCCAGATTTTCAAAGAATGAATAGATTTTTTGCTTCTTATTTTTGGTTTGTTCCGCATAAAATTTGTGGTTTTCTGGCAAATCATTTAGGAATTAAGTCACTAAATAATGACACACTAGTTTCAGACTTTATAACCTTCACAAAAATGCATGCTAAAGTAAGACATGTTCTATCAACTGTCCCAGTTTATAGAAGAGCAATTTTTAGTACTGTTTATATGTTCCCCCAATATATTTGGCCTTGTCCAGATTTATGTCCCAGTTTATAGAAGAGCAATTTTTAGTACTGTTTATATGTTCCCCCAATATATTTGGCTCCAGATTTATTGCATTAACAGGTTGAGAGGTACAGGCAAATAAATTGCTTTATAGAATTAGGCATAGCCAAACCTCTGAACTGTCCCTGATTTTGACTCAAAATGTTGCTCTTCCCCTAATGATCCCTCCGCAAAATAGCAATTTTGGAAGAAAACATGGAGGGTTTATAATTAAGAAATAACTGTAATAATCAGATTACTTTTATTTCAGAAATGCATGTAGATATTTTATTTTGTCATCTGCTCAAGTTAGCAGTACTAATATTAAAGTGTCCCTTCTTTGACAGGTTCCCAGCTGTATTGTGCTGCTATTTTATATTTTTACATCACATTTTTGGTCCATTTTTCATAAAATTGTGTTTTTTTGGCAAATTAGTGACAAATAATTAAAGGCTGAAGTTAGAAAATAATGACAGACATTTGAGTTTCAGATTTCATACCATTCAGAAAATTCATACTAATGCAAGACCTCTATTAGCTTTCTAAGTTTATAAGAGCAATATTTTAAAAATTGTCCTTATTTTTGGGCCTTTGTCCCATTTCTTTGTATGGCTTTGTCCAGATTTCTTGCTCTGAGGTTGAGAGGTATGACAAATGTGTCAGGGCCATCACAAGTCAGCCAGAGACATTTCAAACTGTGACATACTTGTTACACCCCACTTCCCCATGTAGTGACTCTGGATGTGTCGAAGCAAGGCAAGGAGTAGTTATGCAGTGTAAATGTGCAGAGAATCCCACCCATCCAAGGTAGACACAAGTACTAGAGTGGCTTTTCATCTGTCCTTGATTTTTACAGAATGGTCTGGTTTCTGTCATATTTTTTGTACTGTTGATTTATGCTTATTACTCAAAGTGCCTTTTGCTCTGTGTTTAAGTAGCAATACTTTAATGACCATCAGGTAAGCTTGGCTGAGATTGCAAGATGCAAGTAAGCTTTAATAAGCATACTTTTAAAGAATTGCCAACATTGAAAGCCTTTCTGTTGCCATGTAGAGAATACTTAACTAGATAATGTATAAGTCTTGGGTATAGAAATGCATATGCCAGTATTTGTAATAAAGGACAGAATTACATTATTTTAAGAGTCTCATTACACTTGGAGACTTCCAGTCATCTCTGCAGGCTTTACCTGTAAACCGAATGCCAATCACGTGGTCCATAACCTGTACAGTAATCCTTTTAAGCAATGTATCTTGAGCTTATTTCTTGTTTGCTTTTCATTTTTTACTTTGATCATGTTTTCCCCATGAAACAAGTAGATGTCAGGCAGCAGGTCTTTTTTTGGATAAGGAACATTTTTACAAGTGGGGGCATCAGAGATTTCTACTTTCAGCATGTTACTTGTTACTTTAATAAAGCTGAATATAAATTATAATTAGAACTGCAGTGCAAGAAGTGGTTTGAGTTGAGTGCTGCTTGTTTTTCTTATACTTGATTTTGACTGGCATTCCATTAATGTATTTAAAAAAAAGTAATTTATTTTTTCATACCTCACAACCTTTTTGTTTCCATCTAGATATTAAGCTGTCATGCAGCCAATGCATTGAAATATTTTTATTCTTCTACACTTCATTTTGTCTTGATTGGACTCTCATAATGACTGCTTGGCACCCAGTGCAGTATATTTAGTTTTTGTGGTTTGCTACTACAGGTGTGTGTGTGTGTGTGTGTGTGTGTGTGTGTGTGTGTGTGTGTGTGTGTGTGTGTGTGTGTGTGTGTGTGTGTGGTAGGGAATACCTCAGGCTTGAACCCTGTACCTTGTATGCAGGTGTTAAAGACCTGAATTCCCTACCCACCACCATTTGTAAAATAAAAAACTGCAGATTTTTGCCTCATATTTGATCTGATCTGTTCCTCATAATATCTGTGGTTTGTAAATGTTGCAATGCTTGATATTTGATGGTGCAGTGGTAGCATTGTTGCCTCAGAGCTGCAGGTTCTCAGGTTTGCTTCTTGGCTGGGGTGCCTTCTTTGTGGGGTCTTTATCTTCTCCCTGTGTTTGTGTGGGTTTGCTTTTGTGTCCTCCCATGTTACAAAGACATGTCTGCATTTATTTCTTCCTGGGCCTCTGCTGAAATTTTTTTTTGTTTCAAGTCAGACTGTCCTGATTAACAAATGTTAAATAAAATTGACAGGCATTTGAATTTCAGACTTCAGGTTTCTGAATGTTTAAGTCCTTGCATATTTGATGGTGCATTGGTAGTATTGTTGCCTCACAGCTATAGGTTTTCTGGTTTGATTCTTGGCTGGGGTGCCTTCTGTGTGGAGTCTGCATCTCCTCCCTGTATTTGTGTGGATTTGCTCTGGTGCCCTGTCATTTTACAAAGATGTGTCTGCAGTATTTCTCCCTGGGTCTCTGCTGAAAATTGTTTTTATTCTGTCAGCAGTAAAATTGACAGGCATTTGAATTTCAGACTTCATGTTCTTCAGAAAATACATAGTAACACAACCGTAACACAATCTTTTATTCTAGCAATTTTCTAACTTTATAAGATGAATATTTGAAATTTGTCCCTATTTTTGGGACTGTATTCCCCCATTATTGGCTTCGTCCAGGTTTTTTGTGCTAAGGTTGACAGCTATGGCAAGAACTGAATTCACTGAATGTTTGAGGGCTGTATTCCCTCCTTACTGGGTTTGTCCAGGTGTTTTGTACTAAGAGGCTGACAGCTATGGTGAGAACTGAATTCACTAAATGATAGCCATTTAAGTTTCAGTCTTCCTCTTTTACAAAGCGGCTGATTTGGCGTAGTGGTATGTTGCTCTGACTGTTTTGCACAGGGAGCTTGGCAGTAAAATGTATGGTTCTAGCAACTTTCCAAGATTATACAAGCAATGTTTGTGTCCCTGGTTTTTGGGCTTTTGACCCCCCCCCCAATACATTTTGGCTTTTTCCAGTTTTCTTGTGCTGCAAAGTTGAGTATTGAGTAGATTTTACAAGAAGCTGAGAGCTGCAGGGGAACAGAAGTTTAGTGTTGCTTAAGTGAAGTTGGTTTGCCTTGTTAATAGCACAACAGGTTGTGTACTTGCCTTTGATGCAGAAGGCTGTGGGTTCTACTCCCACAAGGGGTGGATGCTGCCGTACTGAGAATGTTCTCCTTGGTGAAGATACTAACTATGAGTCTGTTATCAGTTTGCCATCCATTTCCTCTTGCAATATTACTAGCTTATCATTTTTTTAATGTAATATAGGCAATTTATTTCTGAGGGGCAACAGACACTTTATTTTTCGATGAAACCATGAAATATAAAGGTGTTTGCTGGCAGCAACCTCTTCATTAGTTACAGATTTCTTTAATGTGGAATTATTTAGATGACTTTTACTTCTTCAGAGATAGTGCATATTTACTGATAATGGACTGTAGAATTGTGCATATCTACTGATAATGGACTGTAGAATTGTGCATATTTACTGATAATGATGGACTGTAGAATTGTGCATATTTACTGATAATGGTGGACTGTAGAATTGTGCATATTTACTGATAATGGTGGACTGTGGAAGTCTGAGTAGACTTATATGATAAATGTTCTGAAATGGGCAGTTTTGTCATTATGGGTGCATGCATTTTGTTTCATTGCTTACTGGAAAAATGTTCAAAACAAATTTAAAACACCTTCTAACAACTGTAATATATTGTATAAGGAATATAATTTAGTACAATGAGGAAGGTGTATCAAAAGAGCACATGTATGTTTCATATGCAAGGGGCCTATGATTTGAAAACAGCACACAATTAATCTTTATCTGCCACTGGCAAAATGTATTTTCTTTGAATGTGTGTTTCAATGCTGTTTCAATGAATGTGAGTTTCAAGGGCAGAGAAGTCTTAATGCTAAGTTTTTGTTGTGAGACTGCATTGCTTTGTTTAGTAGATGACTTAGTGTTTGTGCTGTAAAATACAAAATAAAACTTTCAAATGAAGTCCAACTCATCATAGAAGTAAAGCAGTATGCACATTAGTGTTTATGGTAAATGGAGTGAAATAGCCAAGTAATGGTTCATTGGAATGGCTGCAGAGGCTCCATTCAACCATGATTTTGTCAGGGGGGAAGGGCAGCAAACTCAGACAGGCCCAGCTGAACTATACCTCCCAAATGTCCAGATTTTCAAAGAATGAATAGATTTTTGCTTCTTATTTTTGGTTTGTTCTTCATAAAATTTGTAGTTTTCTGGCACATCATTTAGAAATTAAGTCACTAAATAATGATACACTGAGTTTCAGACTTCATAACCTTCAGAAAAATGCATGCTAAAGTAAGAACTGTTATTCTATCAACTGTCTCAATTTATACAAGAGCAATTTTTAGTACTGTTTATATGTTCCCCCAATATATTTGGCCTGTTGAGAGGTACATGCAAATAAATTGCTTTATAGAATTAGGCATAGCCAACCTCTCAACTGTCCCCGAATTTGGCAAAAAATGTTGCTCTTCCCCCTAATAATCCCTCCGCAAAATAGCAATTTTGGAAGAAAACATGGAGGGTTTACAATTAAGAAATAACTGTAATAATCAAAGTTATAGATTACTTGAAATGCATGTAGATTATTTTATTTTGTCAGCTGCTCAAGTTAGCAGTACTAATATTAAAGTGTCCCTTCTTTGACAGGTTCCCAGCTGTATTGTGTGGCTATTTTATATTTTTGCATCACATTTGGTCCATTTTTCATAAAATTGTGTTTTTTGGCAAATTAGTGACAAATCACTAAAGACTGAAGTTAGAAAATAATGACAGACATTTAAGTTTCAGATTTTATACCCTTCAGAAAATTCATACTAATGCAAGACCTATTCTATTATCTTTCTAAGTTTATTAGAGCAATATTTAAAAACTGTCCTTATTTTTGGGCATTTGTCCCACTTCTGTGTATGGCTTTGTCCAGATTTCTTGCTCTGAGGTTGAGAGGTATGACAAATGTGTCAGGGCCATCACAGTCAGCCAGAGACATTTCAAATTGTGACATACTTGTTGCACCCCACTCCACCATGTAGTGACTCTGGATGTGTCCAAGCAAGGCAAGGAGTAGTTATGCAGTGTAAATGTGCAGTGTGTCCCCCCCATCCAAGGTAGACACAAGTACTACAGTGGCTTTTCATCTGTCCTTGATTTTGCAGAAAGGTCTGGTTTCTGTCATATTTTTGTACTGTTGATTTATGCTTATTACTCAAAGTGCCTGTTGCTCTGTGTTTAAGTAGCAATGCTTTAATGACCATAAGGTAAGCTTGTCTGAGATCGTAAGATGCAAGTAAGCTTTAATAAGCATACTGTTAAAGAATTGCCAACATTGAAAGCCTTTCTGCTGTTGCCATGCAGAGAATACTTGACTAGATAATGTATAAGCCTTGGGTATTAAAGGACAGGATTCCATTATTTTAAAAAGCTCATTACACTTGTTGGAGACTTCCAGTCATCTCTACAGACTTTACCCGTAAACTAAATAGAATGCCAATCATGTGTGGTCCATAACTTGTACAGTAATCCTTTAAGCAATGTATCTTGAGCTTGTTTCTTGTTTGCTTTTCATTTTTTACTTACATGTTTTCCCATGAAACAAGTAGATAGTTGTCATGCAGCAGGTCTTTTTTGGATAAGAAACATTTTTACAATTGGGGGCATCACAGAGATTTCTACTTTCAGCATGTTACTTGGTACTTTAATAAAGCTGAATATAAATTATAATTAGAACTGCAGTGCAAGGAGAAGTGGTTTGAGTTGAGCGCTTCTGGTTTTTCTTGTACTTGATTTTGACTGGCATTCCAGTAATGTATTTAAAAAGTAATTTATTTTTTCATGCCTCACAACCTTTTGTTTCCATCTAGATATTAAGTAAGCTGTCATGCAGCCAATGCATTGAAATATTTTTATTCTTCTACACTTATTTTTGTCTTGGTTGGACTCTCATAATGATGGTTTGCCACCCAGGGCAGTGTATTTAATTAAAGTTAATTTTTGTGGTTTTGAGCATAGCCCCTCCCCTTTCTAGTTGGCCACACCCTTCCCCTTGACCCCACCCATTCAGCTGTCTCCTGCAGCCCCCCTTTGATTTGAAGTCACCAGCCGCCACTGATACTAACCAAATGTAGCTGTGGAAATTCCAGAGAATCATTGGAAAACCAGTGGATTTACTCAAGGAGTACTGGAAAACTAAATGTGGATTTACTGAAGGAGTACCAGGAGCCTATATGTGGATATATTTGAGGACTGCAAGGCAGCTTGACCAGGACTACAATACTAAGCATGTCTTGAGTTGAAAATGAACTCTTGTTTGACCTTTTTACTATAAATAAAGTGCACTTACTCTGTATCTATCTATCTATCTATCTATCTATCTATCTATCTATCTATCTATCTATCTATCTATTTATCTACCTAATCTATGTATATTATATACAATATACAGTTGCCTGACATTCAGTTTTTCCTTCAAATTGTGACCACGATGTCAGAATGGTCAAATGGTAGGAGCAAGATCAAACATTACTGGGTAGTAGGTAATATCTACTTTTCAAAATGTTGTCTGATCTCAGAATTAGTTTGTGTGTGTGTGTGTGTGTGTGTGTGTGTGTGTGTGTGTGTGTGTGTGTGTATAAAATATAGAGTTGCGGGTAGTGGAGGACACAGACCACACTTAGTAGGGGGTTGCAGTGTGAGCTTACCTCCCCCCACAAAAAAACTTAATTTTTTTTTTTTTGCAGTGTATGGTATGTGGTAGTTGTTACCTGTAATTTACAGGTTCTCTGTGGCAGTGCAGTTGATGTTTTTATTTTGACATCAGTTCATAGGTTCATAGGTTCATAGATAGGTACTAGGCTATCTGCCCGAAAGCATTTATAAGCCTAGCCAGAATTGTGTTGGCTTTTGCCACCCCCTTAGATTATTTCCCTGTGCCTCTGTCCAGCAGAGCCATTGAAGTGATCCCCGGGGTAAACTTTCTATTTCCCATCCACTTGTCAAGTTTCTCTTGAAGAGTGTTAGTGAGGGGCTCTGCCTAATGTAGATTGGAATCTTGTTCCAGAGCATGGGAAGTCTCTGGGACAGGAATATATCCCTCCAGCACGTCCTATTTATTGTTGTGGTGAAGTTTAGATCCCTAGAGCATGTGGCTCGAGGGGATATGGTTTTCTTTATCTGGAGCATGTCCATCAATTCTGAGTTGGACATGGCCTTGTATGTCAGGCATAGATCACCTCTGAGTAGGCGGTATGCAACTGAGTACAGCTGGAGTTTCTTTAGTTGAGCTGCATAGGGCATCTGTTTGAGGCCAATTATCCTCTTGGTGAGGTACTTCTGTGGTCTTTCCAGCTGTTGCAGGTGTCTTGTAAGGTACATCCCAAATGAGACATTGTACTCTATGATGGGTCTGATGAGTGATGTGTAGAGGGGCACAATGACCTCTTTTGATCTGGATGCAAACCCTTTTGTGATTAGGTGGGCCACATAGAAGGATTTTCTAACCACTTTGGCAATGTGATTACCATAGGAGAGATTACTATCTACTTGGGTCCCCAGATCCCTTATTATGTCTTCCGTATTTAGGGGGTTACCACCTATGTGGTAGTTTGTGGGTACTTTGTTTTTTCCAAAGGGGATGACTATGCACTTTTTGGCATTAAGCTTGAGGCCATGGTTTTGACATTTGTATCTGTCTCAGTGAGACCCTTTTGGAGGGTATCTGTGTCAGCTGCAGAGTCAGTTATAGCCCCTAGTTTGCAGTCATCTGTGACCTTGGTCAACCATAGACCTCCTGTGCTTGCCTGTACCTCTGAGAAGTATATGCCAAACAGGAGGGGTCCTAGGACTGAGCCCTGGGGAATGCCACTTGTAACCGGTTTAGAGTCAGACCTAGCTCCCGCAACTCTTACCATGTGGGTTCTGTCCGTGAGCCAGTTGGCAACCCATCTCATGATGTAGGGGTTTATGTTCAGGCTGGTGAGCTTGTCTATAATACCAGAATGGGGAATGGTATCGAAGGCCTTTGTGAGGTCTAGGTAGGCTGTGTGGACCACCTTTCCCTCATCTATAGCCTTGGTAACTGTCTCAAAGAAGTCCACCAGGTTTAGGAGGCATGATCTGCCCTTAACAAAGCCGAACTGGGTAGGGTCCAGTGTTTTCAGGTTGCCAATGTCTCTCTTAATGAGATCCATGATGATGCCCTCCATAGCCTTGCAGACCAAGCTAGTCAGGCTTATAGGGCGATAGTTCCCGGAGTCTGTTGTGGCTTCTCCTTTGTGGAGCGGAATAACTGTTGCTGTGTGCCACTCTATGGGCACGTAGCCTGTGGAGAGGCTGAGTTTTAACAGTGTGCTTAGGTGAGGGGTTAGTTCATCTTTGAGCTCATGTAGGACGCAGCCTGGGACACCATCTGGTCCCATTGATGCTGTGTTTTTGTCTTTGGATAGGGCTGTTTTAACCTGAGTGTCTGTGATTTCAGGGGCACTACATTCTTCTGGTATGGTTATGGACCCTTTTGGGGGTGAGAGGGGGTGAAGTTTGCACTGAACCTGTCTGCCAGGATGTTTTGTTATTCTTTTCTCAGTCAACTATGCTATCATAAGCAAGCTGACAAACAAATATTCTTGTGTAAAGTAGACTTGATTTGTTGTCTCATTATAAGACTTATATTCTTAGCCAAACTAACATTCTTATGCACATTCCTGATTGAGCAGTTCTTGAAGCAGCATCCACAGCATGATAATAACATTTCAGCAGTGCTATAACTAGGGTGGGGTGAAGAGTAGATGCCCTGGGAACTAGTTATTAGGGGGCATAATCAGCAGTTGTTGATGGGATGGAGAGACCATCTACTTTGCATGATGTAGCCTCAACATTTCTCTGTGTCATTTCACTTGTAATGAGGGATTACCCACCTGCTAACCAAAATATTTCCCCATACTATTTAAGGTTTCCAACAAAGAAATGTACCCTGGAACATGCAAGGTTAGCAGGAAGAATTTTCTTCATCAGAATTTGGAGAAGAAAGAATTTGTTTCATGTTGGAATTCTCTTCACTTGAGTAAAGATGGGTTCCTTTTCATTTCTTTTTGCTGCCTTGCATCTTCTCCAAAACTTGCAGATATTTGCATCTTAGTATTTGGTTAACAGACTGACACATGTAACCTGTCTAATGCAGATGTCTATGTATATTCCTTTTGTTATATTTTTCTTATTTCATATTTGTTAGCTGAAAGGCCCATTTCCGGTGGAGTCCTGTTGAAAATAAATCCCCAGACAATAAGAACAAGTAAACACCTGCAGTCAGTAAAAGGACAATTGCTTAACAGTATTTTACAGCAAAGATTTTACAACAAAAATAAAAGTAATAAGGAAGACAGACAAGTTAAAGCAACAAAATGTATGAACATTGAGTAACTTCACAAGAGTACACATGAATTGACAACAGTTTTTTAAAAGCAGATGCATGCACAGTATTAGCTATGTGATAAATAGAAATGCTGAAGTTTGTTATACATAGTAATCTGTTTCTAGCTGTAATAAAAATACAGATAAATATTACTTGGCAAGTCATTAGTCAGATAAGAGCTGACAGGACAAGAGAGATGCACAGATATTCAGACACTGGCAGCATGCTGTAATCATGGCCAAGACTTGCAAATATGGCATACACTTTTGTTGTCTGTCACCTTGTAACCTTGGTCATGGCTGAAAAAAACACAATATGACTATCCCACTAACCTGGTAAACATGAATTCAAAATTAGGTGATAATGCATAACAGAGTAAATGTTATATTTCACTGATATCAGAGAATTAAGTTATATCATACCTAACGCAGTGTAATCTAGTTTCCTGTACTAAATTAAAATATTCTGTAGCAAAGCTGCAGGATGGCTGCCTAGGGTGCAAGTTGTTAAGGTGTGCAATCAGCACTGTGGTCGAGGCGCCTCTTGTTCTGTGCAAGCAATCTTGGTAATCGTTTAAGCAGCCATAATCATATGTCATGGCTACTTAAATGACAATCATTGTCTATGTGTTAGGAACAGCTGCAAAGAGCTACTAAACCTCTGTGCTCCATTTTAAGAAATAACTGTTATGTAGAAACATAATAGTGGTTTGTCTGGCCTTTAATATTTTCTTTTGATGGGGAGTGAAGCAGTGAACTCTATCAAGGAGTGCTTGCACCTATGGTTCCATACATGATTCCTCCTTTAAAGACACTTCTCCTGTTCTCCTCTGCACTGTTGCCCAATCTGGGGTAGAACACTCAGTATCTAGTAGGAGGGCTTCAACTTAGAAGAAGCTCCAAATCCTCCCCTACACTGAGAAGGAGAGTTGTTGGAATGCAATACAGTCCCCACAGACCTGCATGTACCCAATTTATTAACTGAACTCACCTCTGCGGAATCAGAGATGGGATCTCAACTCACAGCTTCTAAGAGTATATCTGAGTCCAGTTTTCACAAGTAAAAGGATTAGGACAATTAAGATACTGCCAAATCTACAACATCAGCCTAAGCAAATCAAAGTCATAAGAGACAAAAACAAATCAAAAATACATACTTGAAGAAAACTTTACTGATAGCAAACCAAGCAGCAGAGCAACTCTAAAACCACAGTTTCTTCTGGGGGCAATGCCCTCCCAAGTGCATCCAGGGTATTGCATACTTTGCAGCCCTTTAAATGGGCCTACCTTAGATGAATGAAACAAAACTCACCCGAAAACCATTTCACAGAGATGAGAAGGCCAACAGCACCACAACACCGACGTTCCGGAACACCGACTATTCACTCCAGGTAAGTAACCGCTCGGCCATCCTGTTGAACTTTGCCCCTTACTCCCATGGTAATGCAATTTCGGAGTTGGTATATTCATGGGTGGATTTGGTTTTCTTTTGTTTACATGTTTGTTTTGGATGGCCGAGTGGTTACTTACCTGGAGTAAATAGTCTGTGCCCCGGAACGTCGGTGTTGTGGTGCTGTCGGTTTTCTCGTCTCAGTGAAACGGGTTTTGGTAAGTGGCATTTCATTCATCTAAAGTAGAACCCTCTAAATATTACAATCAACTCTAAGGTTACTGCATGGTAGCAGAAATGAACACTTCTTCACTGCAGTGACCACCCTTTCATCTTATAGTATCTGACATAATTATTTTCTGACATCATGAATTTCAATAGATGCTTGTGATTTCTCTCCATGGTAAGATTCATTACTGCTATCCATAACCAGATTTGACCAACAGCTGCTTTTACTCAATCATGTATTCACATATCACCAGTCTGATCCCACTGCACTGATGTTATTGCTGTAGGACACAGTGTTATCATGCATCTGACTTTCTTCCATATTGGCAATGTTATTTGGATAAATGTATTCCTTGTGCACTAAAATAGGCTGTAACATATGCAGTGCTCTGTGGCAGTATGGAATAAGCTACAATGCCTAGCTGCATCATAAGAAAGAGAACAGTTATCAATATTGATATAAGAAAGAGAACAGTTAATACTAAATTTCTGCTAAATATATACAGTAACAGAGCAATCGGGCAATTGTTGCAAGCAATGGTCACATTATGTATATATATATATATATATATATATATATATATATATATATATGTGTGTGTGTGTGTGTGTGTGTGTGTGTATATATATATATATGTATATATATATATATATATATATATATATATATATATATATATTTATTATGAGTTTGTGCGTCACCCCCCCAACCATCATCATAAAAGCAGGAAGTAGTACATCTTTTCAGATCTAACCTAACTCCATGTACAAGAACCTGACAACAGCAGCACCATTGTTTTAGGCCTTTAGGCATGCAGAGAAGTAATAATTTTTTTTTCAGGGCAGAGATTTGTGCAAAAAAGGTCACCTGTTGTATAATTCTTCTCTTTGTAACCTATTTCCCTTTGGATCCGTTGTCTTTTTCTGTCTCATGATGTAAGTTCAGCCATAATGGATTTTATCTGTATTCAGATGGAAATTAAAAGCTTTTGAAGAGAGAGATGTTCTATGCTTTTTAATTTCGCTTTCTAATTATTCATTGTATCACATATACTGACAGCAACCAGTGGCTGTGGTATTGAAAGCTCCCTACATCGACTGCTACTTGCGCTGCTTTTCTTGTTGAAAGCATTTTCTCTTTCATGCCACTTACAATGAATATGAAAAGGGTCATGGTTGTCTTCAGGAAAGAATAACAGTAATTTGATAGCTGATGTGCTAGTCAGGGCAGTCACTAAATTTCTTTTATTCACTCTGATAAAATTAATGTCAGTGTGCTGTATAATTAACCCTTAGAATGCCATTTATGGATCTGAAGCTATTGGAATGACATCTTTTTTTTTTTTTTTTGCAGTGTATGTTTAACACGCACCAAAGCTTCATAATTTAATGAATATTATCTGTGAATCTGTAATTTCTGAAAAGACAGGTCTAGCTGTTTTGGTAGCCCTGTGAATTACACCATATCTGTCATTTAGCTGCGTTGTACACTAAGATATATATATATATATATATATATATATATATATATATATATATATATATTTATATATATATATACATATATATATAAATACACACACACACACGTATGTGTATGTGTGTGTGTTCGTATACTTGTTTTAAATTTTATGCTACAGTAATGTGCCTTTCTGAATATTTCTGACTGCTGCTAAGGACAGCTTCATGAAGCAGGGTGCACCAGCTCTGTGATGGTTTCAAAATCTGATTTTTTTTTTTTTTATTTCTGATGGATATGTTTTCTTTGAATAGTAAAACAAAGAAAACATACATGAGAATGGATCTCGGGAAGGAATGGGCACCCAAGGGTGAGGCCGATATCTCTTAGCCCTTTTGGCTGGAAAAATCATTTTAACCTAACAGATACTACAGTGTATTCAAGTGCATCAGTCAAATGGCAATGACTTCTTAGTTGACATTTCTTGTAATGATAAATATAAGCCTTCACTGCAGATGACATCAGAAGTAAGTCATGGCAATGGAAGATTTTTTAAGGTGGGTATTAAAATTTTGTTTTATTTGAGCTGCAGTCTTTAGGTTGCCATTTTGATGTCCTGCTAGGCTTATAGATAGTTGTAAGTAATTGTCTAAATATATCTAAGTATACCATACCAAAACAAGTAAAATAACTATTTAGTTCATATTATATTACTTAACCTATTGTTGATCCCCTTGAATCCCTTTACCATTTATTTACAGTAGTTTGTGTACTGAGCTACACACACACACACACACACACACACACACACACACACACACGCACACACGCACACACACACACACACACACACACACACACACACACACACACACACACACACACACACAAAAGCACGCGTACACGTGCACACACAGAGACACACACTCCTTCAGCCTTCTCAACTGGATTGTAACTAATGCATAAAATCTCAGTCACAATTTACAGGAACTCTTCTTACCAAGCAGAAGAAAACAATGAGACGTGGATTACCTCCTCCAAAGGACGCATGTTAAAGCCCATTTCAGAGGTTCTGTGCGTCAAGTTTTAAGGAATTGTAAACTGAAAAAAAAAAAAAAATATATATATATATATATATATATATATATATATATATATATATATATATATATATAGGTCAGATGATCGGGTTTTCAGAAACTCTAAATTCATATGTTTGAGACCATATGATTGAGTTTCTGAAAACTCGAACATCAAAAATAAAACACAAAAAAACAAAATTATACCCTTTTTATATTTTTGCAGGGATGCATGCCCCTTTACACCCCCACACCACCACAAATTATATATATACCAACTCCAAGATCACACTACAGTGAGGAAAAGGGTAAATTTCCCAATCCTCACTGTACTGTAATCTCCATTCAAAAGGTTTGAGTTTTCAAAAGCTTGATCATATGATCTCAACCATATGAATTTCGAGTTTCTGAAAACTCGATCAGCTAATAGGGTTCCATATATAAATATATATATATAAATATGACTATAGAGGGATATAGATAAATGTACTACAATATTTAATATAAAACCAGTGATGTTAAGTTGTCTCTCTCGCCTTCATTCTTGCTGGTTGGGTTCGGAGCTGACCCTCGGCTCTGACTCGGCCATTTTCTAAAGCTCGAGAGCTACTTACTGGCTCGAGGCCTCCCTATATCCCACAATGCCTGGTGCTAGACCCCCAGATCTCGTTTGCCGCTTCAGCTACGAGGTTGCGCTTCACTGGCTCAGGTCTTATTAATCTTTTGTATTTTTAGTAATTACACTTTTAGTGTATATTTTTCAAATTTTTTGTTAAATCAGAGTAGTACTGTAGACTAGTCTTAGTTTTCCCTGTGTTTTCTGACCCTTAGGAAACTTGTTTTTACTTAGAGAGTTTCTCCCCTCCCCCCCTATCTCCCTAAGTAGGCCGTTTAATTTAGAGGCTATCCCCTTCCCTTTTATATTGTTTCAGTAGGAAGTAGTGTTTAGCCTTTGTAGTCTAAGATCATAGTCTCTGAGTTTTGTCAGTATTGTTACCTTAAATTTTTGTGTGAAGGTGTGGGACTAGTGTGTGTGTGTGAGTGTGTGTGTTTTTTTGCACTAGTCTAAAATTCATCCATCGGTATTCCTATTTTCTTTAACATGTCAAAGGATACCAAGGTATCATGGTTCAAGAAGTGTGACTTGTGCTGTCAGAAAATCTCTCTGACAGACAGTCGCACTTCTTGAGTTTATTGTTTGGGTTCCCTACACCTGCTGGGCTCTTGCTCGGTATGTCATGCCTTTAGTCCGAGAGTCCTGCAGGAGCGTAGGAAAAAGTTAATTCTCAGGGGATTACTAAAACCTGAGGGGTCTCCGGCAAAGTCTCAGACAGCGAAAACCCCTAAGCCCACCAAGCCATCGGCTCCCAGTATGGAGCCGTCACCAGGTGGAGCGTCTGCTTCAATTTCGGTTCCGGCTGGAACCGAAGTATCAAAATCTCTCTTGGCTCTGACCTTGGTGTCAGAGCCATCAGGGAGCCATAAGCGATCCAGGTCGACATCCCTAGAGTCGATTCGCTTGGCTCCGGGATCACCTTTGCTACAGTCTGAACGGAGCCATAGGTCCCACTCTTCTCGGTCCTCGAGGCTGTCTGATTATGACTTGGAGAGAGTGGTTAGCAGACTCCCCAAATCACAGGCTCTGGCTAAAATGTTAACTAGCCCTCCTCATCAGGCTGTGGCTGCTCCCTTTTCTGAAGTAGTTCCTCTTCCGACTTCTCCTGTCAGTTCGGAGCCAGAGCTTGTTGGGGCTCTGATCCTGGAAACGGCGCCGATGCTTCCCCTTTTGGCTCCTTCGTCAGCTCCGATTTCTTCAATGGTTCCATCCTTGGAGGGATCTGGGCACCGAGACTCCATCATCAGCTCCGAGGGGGCGAGTGGCATCGGACCCTTGTCCAACCCCGTTCTCCCTCTCGGAGCCTCGGCGCAGGTAAGCTCAGCTCCTACATCGGCCTCGGAGCCATCCCTTTCAATGCTGGAGAGGATTCCAGTCTCCTTGGAGTGGGGGCCCTCTTCTCTGCTGGACAGGGGTGCCTTCGAGGTCATGAGGAGTGTGCTGACTTCTGAGTCTGCACCTCGATTAGCCCCTTCAGCTCCTTCCCCCAGGGTGCCTGCTTCAGTCTCTGCCCCTCCTCCAGACCCCAAGCGAGGGGATCAAACGCTCCAGGTCACCCCACTGGGTGTATCTTCTTCTTCTGAGGCCTCCCTTGAGATTTCAGAGGAGCCCCCCCTCGAAAGAGGAAATGTAAGAGGAAACATGTTGACTCCCAAGAGTCGGTCACGTCAGATACTGACTTGGAGGATTCGGAAGGGTCCCCAAGATTCCCCTCTGAAAATGTCTCTTTCTCAGACATCCTTGAGATCCTTAAGCAGGGGGGGAACTGGTCTGCCCTTAACCCTTCTGAGGATGAGTCGGTATACTTGGATGCGTTTGGTTCTCACCCCTCCACCTCCTGGGTGTCTCCACCTTTCGATCCATTAATGGAAGTGGTGGCTTGGAAGGCGTGGTCAGCTCCGGACACACTGGAACCAGCCCCCCGCAGGCCCACTAAGTTTATTACGGCCCCTCAAGATAAACAGTTTTTGACAAAGGGTGTCCCTGTTGATGCCATGGTGGTAGCAGCTGCCATGAAAAAAGAGTTGGCTGACACCTCTGTACCTGTCCATCCCCCTAATAAAGAGTCTAGGATGATGGATAGATATGGGAAGTGGATGTTTTCCTCAGCGACCTTCTCCATGCGGTCGCTGAATTATTTGTGCCACTTCACCCGTCTTCAGAGGGATCTCCTCAAGGAGCTAGGAGATACCCTGCAAGATCCATCAGCTGTGGGGGCTCAAGACAAGATAAACTCCAAGCTGGCGACTCTTAATTCTATCGTTAACTCCTCCATGCGGCTCATTTCGTAGGTGGCTGATGGGGCGAGTAGAGCCACAGGCACAGGTGTGGCTTTGAGAAGACATGCCTGGATGCTGTTATGTAACTTCACTGATCCCTTCAAGGCGTCTTTCACCAACACCCCTTTTGATGGTTCGGCTCTGTTTGGACCTCAGGTGAAAGATACACTTACCAGGTGTGAGCAGGAAGGCAAGACTCTCTCTGCCATGGGAGTCCATTTTTCCATTCCCTCTAGACCATACCCTAAGGGTCAGAAGAGTGGAAAGATGTGGTTCCGGAAACCCCAGGGAGCCGTGCCTGACACACGTGGCGAGTTTCCCTCCAGAGGCAGAGGAGGGAACAACAATAGACGCCACCCGCGGGGCAGAGGGGGTCCGCAGAATCAGGGCAGCAGAGAATCTTTCTCTGACAAGCCCTTCCAGCACCCCTGAGGGGCTGCCCGGCTGTCTGCCTTCGGAGGCAGTCGGGGGAAGGTTGTCTCTGTACCCAGAAGCCTGGCGTCTCATCACTCGAGACAGATGGGTACAGTCTATCATATCCGGAGGTTACAAAATCCCGTTTGTCCACACTCCCTTAAAATCATACAACCCCATCCCAGATGTTCCACCCAGTCTAAGGGAACAAGCAGTACAAGAAATTTCAAGACTGCTAAAAAAACGGGCCATCCAACAAGTCCCAGCAGACCAGCAAGGATCCGGAATTTACTCAAAGTTCTTTTTGGTACCAAAAAAGACAGGGAACTGGAAACCCATTTTGGATCTCAGCAGACTAAACAAATCTGTTCAAAGAACGAAGTTCCGGATGGTCACGCTTCAGTCCATTCTACCCTTTTTGGGTCAGGACAACTGGATGCGCTCCATAGATCTTCAGGATGCATACTACTACATCAAAATGGACAGGTGTTCCAGAAGGTTTCTTCACTTCCGACTGGGAGCCAGTCATTACCAGTTCAGTGCCCTGCCCTTTGGTCTCACCACAGACCCCAGGGTGTTCACCAAATGCATGGCAGTGGTTACTGCTCACCTGAGACGGCAAGGATTCCAGGTGTTTCCATATCTAGATGACTGCCTCCTTACTGCTACCACCAAACATCAATTGCTGAGAGCCAAGGATTATACCATCCAAACATGCTCCAACCTAGGTATCTCAATAAATTTCAAAAAGTCTGCATTGTCGCCTTGTCAGTCTTTAACCTTTATAGGCACAAGATTAAATACGAAAGATCTGTCCGCAAGACTTCCAGTAGACAGAGTGGCAGACATTCGCTGACATGTACAGGTATTATTAGGATGCAGAAAGATTCAGGCCAGATTTGTCCTAAAAACCTTAGGTCTCATGACAGCAGCAATCATATTAGTTCCCCTGGCTCGTTATCACATGAGGATTCTCCAGTGGATGCGTTTCACCCAATGGTCCTTTCAACAACTTCCTTTGTCTCACAAGATAACAATCACACAGTCATGCAAAAACCACTTGGCTTGGTGGATGGTCTCTCCATCAGTACCCCAGGGCAGACCATTTGTCCTTCCTCCTCCAGTTGCCACGGTGACCACGGATGCCTCCCTGATCGGGTGGGGGGGGCATTTTCAGGGCAGGACTGTCCAGGGCACCTGGCAACCCCACGACTACCACTTGCACATAAATGTCTTGGAGATAAGGTCGGTGCTTTTAGCGTTGCAAGCTCTTCAGAACTCTCTGCCCACTGGGACCATTGCAATTCAGACAGACAATAAGTCTGTAGTGTGGTACATCAACAAGCAGGGTGGAACCAAGTCATATCCCTTATGTCGAGAAGTACTCAGACTATGGCAGTGGGCGATCTCCTCTCAACGGTTTCTGACAGCAACGCACATCCCTGGGAAGTCCAACATCATAGCGGCCAGGCTAAGCAGAGCTGTTCTCATGCCTCACGAGTGGTCTCTCAACCGGACAGTAGCGGACAGAATCTTCCACAAATGGGGTCAGCTTTGCTGCGACCTTTTTGCAACTCCTCTCAACAGCAAGTGCGACAGTTTCTTCACTCTCTTCCCGGACACTACCCCAGAGACGCTCTAGTTCACGATTGGCCCCAGGGACTTTTGTATGCATTCCCACCCTTTCCACTAATTCCCAAACTAATTCAGAAAGCTACCGTGCTGGGTTGCAGGATGATCCTCATTGCCCCCTACTGGCCTCGACAAATCTGGTTCCCATTCCTGCATTGTCATCTTCTAGAGCAGCCTTGGAATCTGAACCCAGTTCCGGACCTCCTGATCCATCAGTCGGGCAGGCTGCATCAGTCTCTTCAGTCTCTCAACCTCACTGCTTGGTTGCTCCACTTCCAACCTTAGCCAGACTTCCTAGTATTTCCAATTCAGTGCGTGAGATTATCCTTTCTTCACACAAACCTACAACCAGGAAGACTTATGCTAGTAAGTGGAAACGTTTCTCTTTCTGGGCAGAGGCTAGAAATATAGATCCCTTCACGGCCCCTGTCCATAACGTTCTGGACTTCTTAGCAGAACTTTTTCAAGCGGGCTCCTCTTCGGCCACCATTAGAGTTCAATTAGCGGCAATCTCTAATTTCCATACAGGCCTGTCAGAAACCAGCATCATGTCCCATAAGCTTTGCAAAATCTTTCTGAAAGGAACAATCTTGCTCAGGCCTCCAGTGAGAGATCCCCGCCTCCGTGGGACTTAAATTTGATCCTAGCTTCCTTGATACTGCCTCCCTTTGAACCGACAGCTTCCTGTTCCTTGAAATTGCTTACTTGGAAAACCCTCTTTTTGGTGGCCATTACTTCAGCGAGGAGAGTTTCTGAACTTCAAGCCCTTTGTGTTCATCCTCCTTATCTAGTTTTCCATAAGGATAGAGTTTCACTCAGGACTAATCCTTTGTTCCTTCCTAAGGTCCCCTCCGAGAACAATTTGAATCAATCCATCGATCTTCCAGTCTTTTTTCCAAATTATTCCAACAAAGCTGAACACAAATTACACCAGTTGGATGTTCATAGGCAATTAAATTTCTATTTGCATAGGACTGAGCAAATAAGGAAATCAGACCAACTCTTCCTGTCCTATGCAGAAGGTAAGCAGGGTCGACCAGTGTCTAAAGTAACCTTATCCAGGTGGTTGTCCTCTATTATTACCCTTGTCTATCAGTTGAGGAATAAAGAACTCCCTGCTAAACCTAAAGGCCACTCTACTAGCTACATTGGTAGCTTTTCAATCAAGGCTACCTATGGAAGCCATTTGTGCGGCGGCCACATGGGCCACCCCTCATACCTTCATTTCACATTATAAATTGGATCTGGCCTCTAGGAGCAGAGCTGATTTTGGTTCCACTGTGCTCAAGAGTCTGTTCCAATGAGCCACCCAGGACTAAGGTGCTAGGGACACTGTCCCAACCAGCAAGAATGAAGGCGAGAGAGACAACTTAACATTAAGAAGTTATGTACCTACCATAACATTCCATGTTAGTTGCCTTCTTCTCGCCTTCTTTCTTGCGTCCCACCCTCTATCCCCCTAGCCTAGATGGACCAAGAAGAGTCCTCCTACGAGTCTTGTCCTGGCTGAGTCTTTACCGTTTTATGTCCTCTACCTTTTTCTTCAGCCCTCTAGCTGAAGTCTTGCTTTTGGGACAGTTGTCCTCTTGTATTATTATGGTGTTAGGTCTTCCAAATGAGATCTGGGGGTCTAGCGCCAGGCATTGTGGGATATAGGGAGGCCTCGAGCCAGTAAGTAGCTCTCGAGCTTTAGAAAATGGCTGAGTCGGAGCCGAGGGTCAGCTCCGAACCCAACCAGCAAGAAAGAAGGCGAGAAGAAGACAACTAACATGGAACGTTATGGTAGGTACATAACTTCTTACTGTTTAACCTTTCTGGGATGGCTGAACCCTACAGAAACAATTTGTGCTACTCCAAAAATCCCATATAATTCTATAATAATTCCAAATTATATAATAATCTGAAAGAAACTATGGAAAGTGTGGTATATTTATGTTATTAGCAACAAGGGAAGATGCATAATTTAATGAAAGCTCTTTGACTCAGTGTAATCTCCTTCATCATCCACTTGATTAGATCACTCCTCAGATGCTTTTGCATCTGTTTTCTGTCCTGTGTGACTACATAATATGGAAGTGTTTTTACATCCTTGATGGGTATTTCTATTTTCCTCATGGTTGTTTGACAATGGCGTTAGTATATTAAGTAAGGCAGATGTAGGGGCAAAGCCTCCTCACATGGGGGGAGTTGCCTCTTGCAAAAAAAGGAATGTTTTGCATTTTTATCAACAGTTTCAATGGTTGCACCATTGAGGGTACAGTTGGCGGGTTGTGTGTCACCTTCTAGTAGGGGATCTCATGAACAGGACATATTAGTAACACTGTAATTGTTAAATGAAAACATAGCATTCATTTTGCTTTGAATATGTGAAGAGAATGATTAACACTTACAAATACTATACCTTTTCTACTATTAATGAGAAACTTGTAGTTGGTGGATTCTGTGTAGCTGCTGAGTGCACTGATGACGTATAAATAATATTTTGTGATGATTCTGATTTACAACAATTATATATGACTACATGTATACCTAGTAAGTGGAACTCAAACCAAAAGCTGTAGATGGAATGAAGGAGCGAACACAATTCTTTAGTACTTTAGTTCAAATTTATTCTTCATGAACTTCTTCAGAAAAAAGTTAACCCCTCAAAACACACCTCTTATAAAGTTACATCACACATCACATGACTTTCATGATACTTTAAATTAAAGGTATAAAATCACACCATAAAAATAAAAAACTATCTTGTTTTCCAAACAGCTTTGAATGTCAAAACATCATAAAAAATGTCTTAATATAAAAACATCATCATATTATTATGATGTGAATCTTATTTTAGTGTTAAAAAAACACTTAATATTAATACATTCATTCAGACCAGGGGCTCTGTCTGCTACCAAACTGATCTGCCACAATGACTCCTTGCATTCTAAAATCAAATTGGTGTTTCCTATATAATCCACTTGTTGAACATAATCTATGACTGAAAAGGTGAACTTTTTAAAATTCACACAGTAAATAGCATGCCTAGTTAAAGCACTGGTGAAGTCCTTTTTCTTAATAGCAAGTGTGCGCTCATATATTCTACGCTTTAAGCATCTAATGGTTTTTCCTGTGTAGTAACTAGGACAAGAGTCACATACTGCCACATAAACTATGTTTGTACTCTCACAGGTAAACAGTCTGTGGACCCAAATAGTCCTTTTAAGATGTGTAATAAATGTACTAGATGTATTGCTTATGTACCTACATTGTTTACACTTCCTGCAGGAGAAAGTACCTTGAACACTATTCCCATCAGTCGATGCTAACGTGCCCCTCCGCCACCATTTTCCAAAATATTTTTGATGTTCTTAATTTTCTTATAGGTGAACTTGGGTTCTGCACCGACTACCTGTATGAGTTCCCTATTCCCCATCAAAAGCTTCCAATTGTCCTTAATTATGTGTTTGATGACACCAATCTCATTGACAATGGGGATGGGGAAAGAAATGGTGAACACTGTATTGTCCTTCTTTTTCCTGTTGTTACTTACATCACCAACCCCCTGATGATGGGTTTGTCAGCATTTTGTCTCAGAATAAACAATTCCTTATATATATTGGTTAACCAAGCCTGGTCATGCCCTCTTTGTTCAAAAAAATGTGTCAACATGATGACCTCTTGAAAAAAGTGTCATCATCAGATTTAAGTCTACTGAGGTGAATAAATTGCCCCTTAATCACCCCTTTCTTCATATGCCTAGGGTGTAAGCTATCTCTGTGCAAATATTGGTTGACAAAAACATCTTGTCTATAAATCTTGCTCACAAAAGTGTTACTGAACGTATCAAAAGCCAAATGTATGTCCAAGAAATTGATGGTCCTACCAAAACTTCCCACAGAAAATTCTAAAAAAATCTTCACTCTCATTACCAGTCCACAGAAATATCAAGTCTTCAATAAATCTTTGATATAAAATAATTTGGGATCTTTGTGGGTGTACATACAAATATCTCTTCTCCCACATGGCCATTACAAGGTTGGCAAAAGACAGTTTTTTATTTATTTATTTATTTTTTTATGGTATGATTTTATACCTTTAATTTAAAGTATCATGAAAGTCATGTGATGTGTGATGTAACTTTATAAGAGGTGTGTTTTGAGAGGTTAACTTTTTTCTGAAGAAGTTCATGAAGAATAAATTTGAACGAAAGCACTAAAGAATTGTGTTCGTTCCTTCATTCCATCTACAGCTTTTGGTTTGAGTTCCACTTTCCAGTTTGTTGTGTGTTCATACATTTCTGTATACCTAGTAGTCACATTGCAAATATGGCACTGTTTTATTTAGGGCTTAACCTGCCTTTTAATGTAAAATTTGCAGCTGCATTATTTGTAAAGTACTATTATACACCACATATAGAAAAAGAGAGTGCGCTGTGGACACCTTGACCTCACAGGCGCATTTTTTAACAAAAGACTACATATTAATTTCCACTGCTGTTTTAGGCAAGCTGCCCTGATTTCTGTAGCATTCAAACTCCAATATTAAATTAATATTTATTTTCTTTTTATCACAGTAGCCCCCCCCCCTCCACCCCAATCTTAACCTTCATTTGCACTTTAGAGTAGGGAGTAAATTGCCTCTCTTCTTTACTGTTTCCTGCTCCATTGTAATAAGTACTATGTTACTACTGTAAAAGACTACTGTGACAATAACTGATTTAGCATGATGGATTATGTACACTTGCTGTGCTCAGCCTTATCTCATTTGACCCTAGAGATTGATTGGATCATTTGTTAATATTTTGTTTCTGCTAATATATTATGCCCTTTCAATTTTGTAAGGTGAATCTCAGTCATGGGCAAATTAATTTTGCTCAAAATCAGCCTGTATGTGCGTACTGTAGCACATCACAGTGTTCATGAAAAAAGGCTGATCTATTTCATTTTTTTACAGTTTCAGATGCAATATAGTTAGGGATTAAGGTTCTTATGTGTACAACTTTGATGTGATTAGGCAGTGATGAAAAATGTAGCATATTATTTTCCCAAGAGTATTACATGTCAGTGCCTTGTGGAATCAGCAATCGACATTAGAATCACTATCTTGTTCAATCTTTTAGGTACTAACCTAGGCTCATTTTTGCTACAGTAAAAAACATTTATTACATTTTTGATTATATCCATTTTTTTCAATTTTGTTTACTAATACCTTCCAGGCATAGTTCATAAACAAAGTGCTTGAATTCTTCAAAACCCATCCTTCTATTCTCAGTCTGTTCAACTGTGTGGTCAGTAAACATGTTATAGCTGTTATATATAATACACATGATTAGCGTCTCTGTTGTATTCATCTCCCTGCTTTGGCTATCCATATATACAACCATATATTCTTTACAGGAATATGAATTTATGGCATGGTTTCAAAATATGCAATACATGTTGTGAGGATTTCAGACTAGCAGTGAAGTTAAACAATCTATCTGCTGCCTTTTCTGCTATATTATTTTGCATGTTTTTGCATATTTATTTTTCTACATGCTTCCTTACCATTGTGTCCTTTGACCATTAAGCTCCCTCCTATTATTCTTGAGCCCATTCATGGGTGACAGCTGTCTGTGAGAGTCTGTCATACAGGTAGCCATGGAGGTGATTTATGTCCTTGTCCACATCCTCCATTGCAGGCTGTAAAGGTGATTCTAATGACCTTAAATGCTCCTGGGTGGCTGACATGGGGTATTTACATAACCATTAGTGTCTGTTGTGCTCTCCCTTTTTGTGTGCCTATTCTCTCACTCTTTTTCTCTCTGTCTCTCTCTCTCTCTCTCTCACACACACAACACACACACACACACACACACACACACACACACACACACACACACACACACACACACACACACACACACACTTACTGAAGGCTGACATTACTGGATTGTATTATCAAGCTTAAGTCCCCTTGTTTTTGTAACTTTTTTTGCTTGCAATTGCAGTGTCAGATTGGCACATTAGGACCACCCTTCTACCTCCAGGATGTGTGAACCAGCATTGACTACTCACTCCCATCATGCCATATTCAGCTTCTCTAGTGCCTGAGATGCTACTTGAACTTCTGTCATATAGGTCACAGTCAGAACTTTACTCCTCTTTATGTTAAAGTGATTTCATTTTCATAAGGTATGCTACAAATCTCCGTATTACAAAATTTATCTTATTTTCACATCTACTGAACCATCATTATATTGTCCCTTAATTCCTCCAGTTTTTGATTTGATTTGAGATGATGACCCTAGAAAAGAAAATTAAGCCTCTCTATGGGAGGTTGCCATAATGGTTAAGATATTTGCCTTATATACACAAGGTGCAGGGTTTGATTCTCACATGGGTTAATTGACTAGGCTTAAAATGGCCCACAGTTTTTGATTTGAGATGATGACCCTAGAAAATAAAATGAAGCCTCTCTACGGGAGGTTGCCATAATGGTTTGCCTTACATGCACAAGGTGCAGGGTTTGATTCTCACATGGGTTAATTGACTAGGCTTAAAATGGCCCAAAAGGGGAATTAGCCTAGAACTAATCTAATTTATGAACCTAGAAATCAAGCAGGTACTGTTTTGAGCTGCATTATACTTTGTGGGGAACTGGATTGGAATTGAAAAAATAAAATGTGTCACAAATTTGGAAGCAATCACAGGTTTAACATTTCCATTTTGCAGAGGAAATAATGCGAGAGAAAGAAACTGAATCATATTGAGTGAATGAACTATCTCACATACAACTTATAAGTATGTCAGAGTAGCTGCA
The DNA here is from genome assembly GCF_019279795.1 of Protopterus annectens. Lineage (NCBI taxonomy): Eukaryota > Metazoa > Chordata > Ceratodontiformes > Protopteridae > Protopterus > Protopterus annectens. Next base: position 860,115,762 of record NC_056747.1, on the reverse strand, counting down.
AGTGTGCAAAATAAGCTCTGTAACTGAGAATAAAATTAAAATGAAACCTAAAGTTATTTAGAATAATAAAAATAAAAACAGAATATCAGGTAGCAGGATGTTACCCACGATCTTGTCTGGTAACATACAAGCAGACATAAGCTACAGCATTGCAAATGTTGTGGCCACAGGCATAAAAAGAAGAGCTGTACAGTATTTACTCAGATCTGTACTCTGTATGGGATTAATTAACATTTCATCATGGTGTGCAAGAAGCAGAAACAAGTATTGCTGAAAGACTTTAGAGGAAAAAAACTCATTCTTAAGAAGAGATGTTGTTAGCACTACTTGTTTTAAGCCTCACATATTACATAATGACATGAGTACACATTCAGGTATAAGACCGAAAACAGACAATTACATTTTTTTCCTTTTTTGCATTATACATATGTAGTTGCTTTCTTAACAATTATTATTCAAATCAACATTACATAGATTGCCCAAATCATGCATTCCCTGAAATTTCACACCTCCTCCTTAACATTATTCTGTATATATTGTTCCAATAGATTTCATATATTTGTATGCAGTTTGCACCGCCCCTTTCTAAAAATTCCACATCCAATTCTTTTATTTCCTTTACAACATTCAGTATTACTACAGTTAATTTAGTTTTTGATTTCCATTTTTCTAGTTATTGCTTTATCAACAACCAACAGTATCAAACTTAGTAGGGCTTTACAATGTCTGGGCAATTCAGTTTCTATACCTTATCTCACGTTGTCGGCACTGTTGAGCTGCATTCAGTAAATACAGTGTATGCAGTACTTCATACACTTTCAGTATCTACAGTGAGTACCAGAATGAGTGAGGACATCCAATCCAGTCAGTGAATGGAGTCAAAAGTGACTTTTGGTCAGAAAAGCTGTGGGATGAAGGTAAAACAATTGCATTTAAACTAGAATGGTACAGAGTGCAATACAATGGTGGCCTGCATTTACAATGCTGAATTTAAATTGCACCATTTACAGGCCTGCATGGGTGTGTTGTTGCATTTTGGGCATAAACTCAAGCCTTTGGTTTAAATGTGACTGATCGTATATACAGAGTAAGGAATATAAGCTGTTGTTTCAGATTGTAACCTTACAAGCCAGTTAATATAACCAAATATCATGGGAAGATATGTCTGTGTAGCACTTGGCAAATGCTTTCATACAGTTCAGATTCAAAATGACAATTAATGTTATGGAATTTAATAAAAACACAGCATTTATCAGTCAGAGTATTCAGTGAATTAATGCTGGAGAGACAAAGAGGCATGGTATGAGATGGTTCTGTGGAAATGAATGAGATGGTCAGCCGACTAGTCACACAGGCAATCAGCACAAGTGTTTGAGTAATTCAGAGGCTATATAAAGACTGGCCAATGCTGAACCTAAAGTACATATTTCAGTGAAAGGTATACAAAATCATGAATTTATTGGCAAGCAACAATCTTTGGCAAACACATTTAGTGAAAGTGCATCTATGATTAACATTTCTGCACAAGTCCCATCGATTTCAGAGAGCATTGAGTAGGTGATACTCTGAAGAGGTTTGAAGGGTTAGGATTTCTGCATGCTGACAATCAAATAAAGACTTCACCTGGGCATTTCTATTATTTTGTGCTTTTAGTAGACTACCTATCATGCTTAAAACTAGAGCAGAAGCATATAGAGTAATTTGAATTACAGTCAAATGGACAGAATGCTGGCTAACAGTGTGACAACAGTTACAAAGTAGGACAAATCTGATCTATAACATTTTATCAAATGGATCAAAATGGAACATCATCACTAGTTCTGTAGAGGAAACCCTGACTATAATTCAGGTAGCCCAAGTTTGATTATCAACTCAAGTGCTGGACAAAACATGGCAGGGAGGATGAGATTGAGTGGTCACTGCTGGCTTACCCATCCTGGATAAAGGGAGGTGTCTGTTGCTCACCTTTTGGGTGCACTTACAGGGAACACTGGATGTTACACCTGAGGAGCATGGACCAGTGGAACATATCCTGCCATTGTGTGAATGAGGACTGCATGGGTTCACATGGTGAGGGGGACAACATGAATAAAGAAGGGAGAGGCCATTCTAAATTTTTTTCTGGAAAATGGCTTGATGGTGGACAACACATCAGCAATAGAAACAGTCACAAAATCACAAACAAGAGTGACCAACATACATCTCAGGTAGACTTATTCCTAGTAAGGAAAGGGCACTGCGGTAGAATTAGAGATTGCAAACTTATCCCCAATGAAACAGTCAGTTTACATCCTAAACCACTGATGGCCACAATCTGCTACAAGCAGTAGTCAGAGAAAGCTCTAAGACTAAAAAATAGACTAGGGTGCAGACCTGTAAGATAAGTGGAGTGAAAGCACAAGCGTTCAAGGAAATACTCAGGGCTCTAGCAGCTCAGGAAGAAATGGAAATAGATGGAACTGAAGAAGAATGACAGTCTCTCAAAACAGAATGTACGAGAATTATTGAACAGATGGTTGGCCAAACCAGGTATGGAAAAAATGATACATAAGGAAAGCTGGTGAGGAAAATTAGAAGTCCAGAAATTTATCAAAAGAAAGAAGCAGTGCAGGTGAAAGTAGAAGGTAGAAAAAAGTACCAGGCTAAAAAGGAATTCTGGTTTGTTAAGAAAGTGTCAAAGGAAACAGTTCACAATAGCAAAGAACAAGGCATTAAAGGCATTCTGCCAGCTTCTGGGAAGTGACTCAGCAAATGGCACAATGAAACTCTAACAGGTTGCAAGAAAAAGACAAAAAAAAAATAAATAAGATAGACATTAGACACTCTTCATAAGGGATGCCAGATATGACCTGCTCACCAGTCCATAGGACATCAAAGGCAGATGAAGAAGAGTTTCCACTAGCTTCTGAATGAAGACCCCAGCTCCCAAAGAAGCTGTACTGTCCCAGACACAGTCTACAGTAAGACAGGAAGAACAGCCTACCTAAAACAAGTAAGAGCATCACTAAGGAAAGTAAGTGATGAAAAGCAGCAGGTTCAGATGAGATCACAGGAGAAATGTTCAAGATGTTGGGTGAGTTAGAGGAGAAATGGTGCCAAGAGCAGTGTGGAAAGAAAGGAATATCCCAGATGACTGGAGAATATGCATTCTAGGGCCAATGTACAAGAACAAAGGGGTCGTTCACAACTGTAGGCACTATAGAGGAATCAAACTTCTGTCACACTGCATGAAAGGGCTGGAGACTGTGACTGATAACTGAGGGAACACTGTAATAGAAAGGAAGATGGGAGATGAGCAGTTCAGATTCAGATCAGGATACAGCACAACTGATCTGATGCTTGCAGTGAGACAGATGTTGAGAAGAGACTAGAGATGAGGAAAGAGTCTAACTTGACATTCTTAGATATGGAAAAAACATATGTCAAGTTTCTGTGAAAGCTGATTTGTGCAGTCCTGTGATTGTTTGAAGTCTTAGAATCATTGGTAAAATTTATCAAGGTTATGTGCAAGGTCAGTGACACAAATACAGTGTTTAGGCTCACAGAGGGGTTCCCAGTGGGAGTGGGTTTACATCTGGGTTCAGCTCTTTGCTCACTGCTGTTCATACTGGTGATGGACTACATTAGCAAACAGGCCAGAGGAGACAGATTAACAAAACTGCTGTATGCAGACGATGCGGCATAATAAGCAGCATCTGAACAAGAACTTCAGCAAACAAAAGGAAGAATGGAATGCAAAACTGAAGGCACATGAGTTGAAGCTGGTGCCAACAAGACATTTCTGATGGCAGCAAATGGGGAGGTCAAAAGAAGGTGAAAAGTGAGATAGAATGGAGAATAGTGGAATGGGTTAACAATTTCAATTATCCACAGGAGGTGGGTGAGGAGAAAGGAAGTCTGAATGAGTAGGTCAAAACTAGAATCAGAGGGGCTGCAGCCAATTAGCATAGAACGTTAAGTGTAGTTTGTGATAGAAGAATGCCAAAGAAAGGGAAAGTAAGGTGTGAAATGCAGTGGTGCAACCAATACTGCTGTATGGTACAGAAACCCGGGCGGTGAAGGCAGAGCAGTCGAGGAAGCTAGATGTGATGGAGGTGAAATGCCCAGAATGGGTGGTAGGATGCACACTGTGGGATGGAAGAATAAATGACGGTATCAGAGCGGATGCAAAAGTAGTTCTAATTACAAAGAAGGCTAAAGAAAACAGATACTGGTAGTTTGGGCATGTGTAGGAAAGCAGAATATATTCTGGTGATAAAGATTTGGAAGAGGCAGGAAGAAAACAAAAGGAAACAAGGGTGTCCATAAAAAAGATATTTTAATTGTATGAGAAAATACCTGTGACAGTCAGGCATGACTGTCAAAGAAGGTAGGAGAGTGGCACTGAATGGAGATAGATGGCAGAAAGACAGTTGAAGCAGCACCCTGAACCCTATGTAGAAAATTAGAGCTACTGTAAGAACCAGCTCTGTTGAAGAGAGAGATCAAGCCTTGAATACAATGCAAGTGACCTGAATTCAATTAGGGGCTGGGGTGCCTGTAGGAGCTGGCTATGGAGGATGAGAATGAGTAAACACTGCTAGCTCGATCATACCAGGAGGAAGGAGGTGGTTCTGGCTCACCACACAGTTGACACCTAGTAGGATCACTAGCTGTTACACCCAGTGGAGACACCACCTACTGACCTCATGTTGTCCAAGTGCATTCAAACTGTATGTCAGTGGGACACCAGTAAGTGGACATATGCTTCATCTTAGAAGACAACAGTAGAGGATCTTGGGAGATCTGCTGAGGGGGAAAGGAGTCCTCTGTTTGGAAGAAGACAGGCCACCCTGCAGGACAAGCAAGCTGGCTCATTCCTTTTTACCTGACTCTCACTATTGAATAGAAGAATGATTGGGATTCCCAGACAGGAACAGATAGGCAATAGGGGTCTCACATAGGCTGGAATGCCTGGCTTCCATCCCAATGGAACAGATAAGCCAACTGGATGCAGGTGGAGGAGCCATTGTTGAGATCCTGCAAGGAGAAAAAGAAAAAAAGAAAAAAAAAAGTTTATTGCCATTGTGAGTATGAAGAAATTTTCTGACATATTAACCCTTTTGTGATTCTTAGGCTTGATATAGTGTCTAAGCTCATTCCCCAGTTGTTATCTTAGTACCACTAAGAATGGTGCTAGAACATGATGCAGTGTGGGTTTGGTCAGCAGATCAAGAAAAGAGCTTTGAGTTGTTAAAATGTTTACAGCATCAATTTTGAAGTATTATGAGTGGTACCACTTAAAATATTATTTCTTCTACCATTTATTTTTCTGCTTATACTGTACCATTCCTAACATGTACATAGTATTTCATACTGAGTTACTAGACACGCAGCCCAGGAGACCATTAAGAAGCCTAGCCTAAATTTCCAATTGCCCTACAGCACTGTCTGGTTAGGTGACTTGCTAAGGTTACAGTAGGTAAATGAAGATGGAAAGATTCAAACTCTGCACCCTTGGTGCATGAAGCAGCTCATTAATAAATCAGATATTTAGTCTTCTGCTTTAACCGCCACTACTTCCTATTTATTTTTGTTTGTCTGAAATATTGCACAATGACTCCCTACTTGCACTCAGTCACCTCATTCATTCCTTCAAGGGATGAGAGACAATCTTTAATAGGCAGGGCAAGAACCTTTTGGCCCATTTGTTTCTCATCTGGTGAGTCCAGTCAGTGTATTAATTTGCCTAGGAGGTGAGAGTCAGATGCTAGAGTGTGCCAGCCTGTAGACCCTGTAGACTTTCCTAATTATCTTCCATGTGAGTGACTTGTGAGCTCCCTTATGAGCTGCAGCAGGGTGCATGACTGCTTCCATTCATGAGAGACACTGGCTTTGTGACTCATAGCAAATGCAGCTGAGGCTCTCTAAGCCCATTGGTGTGAACCATTCACCTGTCTTTTGATAACTGTCAAAGCTATCTTCTTATATCCATGGTGGATGGTGGATGAACCAGCAACCATCACTTACCCCAACCATTCCCTGCCTCATCCAATCAGTGACCGTGTCACTTGTTGAACACTAATCACCTTTCTGTTTCTTTTTGTACCCTTTCCTGACATGTTTTCATGAATTCTCAGAGTCTCTGCTTAGTGTGCAGGGTTATACTATGCAGCTTTAATCACTCAATGACCAGGCCAAGTAGTACTCAACAAATAAGTTAACATATCTACCTGGTACAGGTCTATTCTGTAAATTGCATAAATTCTTCCTCTGTTCCCTCCATCTCCAGCTTCCTGTTCACTCACTAGTGTGCTGTTCTTTATTAAAAATCATGCAACTACCCAATTATTTGTCATCCTCAGTTAATGCTTCCATAATTACCCCCACATTTACCAATGCTCCCAACCCCAGTGTTATGTCAGTGAAGATACTCCCTTTCTGAAAATACAATAATAGATTTGTGGTGAAAAGTTGCTTTATAGTTAGAGGAATAATTCAACATATAAAATGACTGTTCACTATAAATTGACGGATAAAAGTTATGACTATAAATTGAGTCGTCAGAAGCTAGAGTCTGCATGTGGACACTCTGTTTACAATTAAACTATGTTATTATATGTACATTATTTTACCTTAACAGATGTTTTGGTACTGCATGTTCATCAATTCAAGGTCTACCTTATTTTGAATTGTTTCAGCTACACTGTCTGCTGCTTCATATCCTTTCTCTCACTTTCATGCCATTATATCATATTGTTATTGTTACACTCTTTTACCATATTTGACAAAGACAGTTTTTTTTTCTTTCTTTCTTTTTTTTTTTGCTCTAGAAGTCCTGACCTTGACATTTTCTGTCAGGATGCAGTCAATTTATTGTAGGAAGGTCACTTTATCTGTATATTGCTGTCACAACTATTTCAAAAATTCTGTTTTGTCTGGGAGGTAAGTAAGATAATTTTATTTATTTATTTATTTATACCACATGCACGCTCCTATCCATTTTCTGGTGGAGTCTGTATGCAATTCTAAGTCTACGAGCTTATACCATAGATACAACTGCCTTATTATAGCAGTTTCATTGTCTGCCAACAGAGTGTGTGCTATCCTTGCCTGTTACTCCAAATCGTTTTACTTTAGCATTCCTATCTTTTGAGCTGCATTTCCATCTGTAGTTAATATGCTAGTACACATTGCAGACCCTTGTCCTAGGCTTTTCAGAGCCATCGGGTCTTTAACGTTATTTTTTTCTACTAACTATAGCACTGTTTTCTTCTAACATCCAGTCATATTTAAAGAAACTTGTCCAGTTTTTATTCATAGCTGTTTATGGAATTAAAAGTAAATCCATATACTGTCTTGTAATGTCCTGTTGTGGTTAAGCTAGTCACACAAGTTTTGAAATACATTTTTCAGTTTAAAACTGAAGTCATATGCTCTGCTGAAATGGCTGCTTATAGATAAGCTAGATGACCTGTATTATTGAATACTATCCACAAGTAAAGACTACAGCTACATTTTCTTTCTTTGAAAGGTCCAGTTGCATTTAAAGCTATTTTGCCTGGCTATATTTTGCAGCATTATTGGGTTACTTGTTTCATATTGTTAAACTTTGCTATTCATATCTGAGTACAAATAGACTTTTCCAGCTTTTAAATTGCTGGTATTAGAACCGTAGCAGAGAATAACTAGCATTTCCTGCTTATCAGTGAACCTTTGTCTAGTAAGTGCCTGTTTTTGCCTTGAGTGTACAAATATTAAGGTAGCCCCCATATGTAAGATGTGATATGGTTTGTGCTGTAAACATTACAACATGGTATGGTTCCTTCTATGCACAAATGCCTAAACTGTTACAATTTTCATCTTAGCAGAAGAATGCCTTTATAGGATTATAAAGTGCTTTCTTGATATACCTGTTGACATTACCTATATAGTGAGAATTTGTTTTGCTTTGAAATTGTAACCCTCTTCTGCTGCTTATCCTAACATCCCAAATAATCTTCTCCCTATATAATCTATGCTGTCCTTTCTACTAATCAACCCTACTACTTTCTGTTCCTCCCAGTGGCATAGCTACAGCTTGTGCCACCCGGGGTTGTCTTTGAGTTCTCCACCCCTCCCATTCACAAAATCATGGTCAAATGGGGGCCCCCATACACAGCCCCCCCACAGCCATTCCAGTGTCCCATTACTAGGCTATTTCTCCCTAATTACCATAAACACTGTAATATGCATACTACTGCTTTGTGCTTTACTTCTACAATGATTATTTGGATTTCATTTAAAACTTTTATTTTAAATTTTATAGCAAAAACACTGACATCTGCTAAACTAAGCAATACAGTCTCACAATGAAAACAGACTTAATGTTAAAACTTCACTGCCCTTGAAACTCCCATTCATTAAAACAGCTTTGAAACCCACATTAAAAAAATGCATCTGGCCAGTGGTGGATGAAGTTTACCTTTGGGTTGTTTTCAAATCATAGACCCCGTGCACACATATTTAGGACCATGCAAACATATATGTGTTCTTTGATTCATCTTCCTGATTGTATTACATTATATTCCTTGTATAATACAGCACACTTGTTAGAGCACGTTTTAAATTTGTTTTGAAAATTTTTAAAGTAAGCAATGAAGCAAAATGTATGAACAAATAATGACAAAATTTCCCAGTTCAGATAATTTCCATCAAAAGCCTACTCAGACTTCTGTCATTATAATCTACCAATATCAGTAAATATGCACAATCTCTGCAGAAGTAAAAGTCATTTAAATAATTCCAGATTAAAATGATCTGTAACTAATGAAGAAGTTGCGGCTAGAAAACAACTTTATATTTCATTGTTTCATCTACAAATAAAGTGCCTGTTGCCCTTGAATAATAGATTGCCTATATTACATTAAAAAAGATAGGCTAGTAATATTGCAATAGGGAATAGATGGCAAACTGATAACAGGTTCATAGTTACTAGGTATCACCTCCAAAGGAGGACATTCTCAGGATGTAGCATCCACACCCTTTAAAGTACAACACAGTACAGAATCAGCAATCCATCTACATATTGTTGGAGTAGAACCCTCAGCCTTCTGCATCAAAAGCAAGTACACTACCTGTTGTGCTACTAAGAATGCAAACAGACTTGGCATAAGCAGCACTAACCTTCTCTTTTTCTGAAGATCTCAGCTCCTTGTAAAATCCACTTGACACTCAACTATATCTCTCAGCTTTGCAGCACAATAAATCTGGAAAAATCCAAAGTGTATTGGGGGGCAATGCCACAAAACCAGGAACACATTTTAAACATTGCATGTATAATCTTAGAAATTTGCTAGAATAAAATGTTTTGTGTTACCATGCATTTCCTGAAAGATAGAACGTCTGAAAGTTAAATGCCTATCATTATTTACTGAATTAATTCCTCACTGATTTGCCAGAAAACCACAAATTTTAAGAGGAACAGACCAAAAGTATGAGCCAAACATTCCAGACAGTGGGTGAAAATCTGGGGAGTTGAGTGCTATGGACTCAACTCCTTGAATCACAAGTGGTGGTATGGGTAGAGAATTCAGGCTCTATTTGTACCTAAGGTATGGGGTTTGAGCCTGAGTAGCAAAACTAACCACCAGTCATACTTAACTGGGGCATTTTACACACACCTTCACACACACACACACACACACACACACACACACACACACACACACACACACACACACATACACCCACCTTACTTTGTTGGCAGCAATATCCACACATGCACACCTTACTTCATGGGCAGCAATATCCACACATGCACACCTTATGGGCAGCAATATCTACACACACACACACACACACACACACACACACACACACACACACACACACACACACACACACACACACACACACACACACCCTATACTTTACTTCATTGGGAGCAATATTGACAAACACCCCCCCTTACTTGAATTTTCAATATCTTACTTGGAACAGGTTCATTGGGGCAGCTTAAGCAGCAAAATTCCTTAGAACAGGTGAATTTATTGGTAGCGATAATAAGATTCTGTTCCATGAACAGTTTAAAATTGCTTGGGTGGACAGGAACAGGATGTCTGTGTGACAATGCACGCACAGACATGATATGCTATGGGACTCTTCCTAAAGAAAAATGCCCAGTTTTTTTTAAAGTACAATCCCAAAAGTGCCGCCCAGGGTGGACCGTCCTCTTGCCCCCCACAGCTATGCCACTGGCTCCTTCCTACTACACTGCTTAAAATCTTTTTCCGATTTCTTCTTTTCATAGGCCAAGGACCCAGTATTTTTCATCCTGACTTCATCTGCCACAATATGCAACAGCCTGAAGCACAAACCATTATATCAAGTAAAAGACCACAGCAAGCCTCTACAGGCCTCTAAACTAAGTTACTGTATGTTAAAGTTTATTCAGCTGCAGTAAAGCTTAAAACTCAATTTCATCTCTGAGCTGATTTGCACATCACCTGCCCCCCCAATTAACAGAAAGTTAAAAATAATTATCTCTTTACTTCCCCACATCTAACCAACTCCCCCTATCCCACTCCTCTCTCATCCACATTATCTTCCAAACTACAGCTAAAATAGACTTTAGAAACATATTATTTCACTACTTCCCCCACTCCCTTCTTGCAGTCTTAAACCACCTGAAAGCCGTCCATTCTGTTTCAACCATAAGACTACTTACAAAGTCCATTCAGTTTCAACCATAAGACTCCATACAGAGTCACTTACAGAAACAAACTTTGAAATTTCCCATCTATTGTAAGTTTAAACTGTCTCAGAAATCCAGCAATATACTTCCTGATTGTTTTTTTAGCTTTTGAGGTATTCGATGTCCTGGCTCATACTGCTCCATTCGCCCTCGCTACACTCAGGCTTAGTCCACTCCCCTACCCTACCCTCATTCCCATCCACCCCCTGCTTTCCCTAGATTTATACCTACCATTACTCCACCCCTTAAAGCTTGTTATCCAATTACAAATACTCCCACATCCTTACATCCAGTTAACACAAAAACCCCACCCATTACTACACTAGCTCCAATTCAAAGCTTCACAATCTGCTCCCTACTGCCCATTACACTACCCCTGCCTTCTAGAACTCAAATTACACCATGTCACTAAAAATGTTCTCCTTTCTCTTTAACTTGCTTCCAACATTATATATCAGACTCCTAATCCACATCACCTCCCTGAACTATTCCCCATCCTCAGCAAAATTTACATACTCTACTCTTGCTTTATATCTTGACAATCCCACAGAAAGCTTTAGTAACATCAGCCAGCCTAATTCAATATCACATTATGCACCTCTCAAAACTCAGAATCCTTCCTGAAATCACTAGTAAACCTAACTTCTACATAATAGTCCTAACTTCTACACAATAGTCCGCAATAATAATAAACCTACCCAATACCTCAAACATTACCTCTCCAAGCAACAGATTCTTTCCCTGTGTGGGGAAATCCACCCCAGCCTAGGGCCCCCAACTACAGATTCCTCTGCTAAAATCCTAAACCCGAAAAATATTCTTCTAACAACCCAAAACACATATAGTATCTGTAACATAACCACAGAATTTCATGCTTGGTTAAGTGAATACACCCCTGATATGCTAGTAATCACCAAAACTTGGCTAAAACTCCATAACCATAATACTGAAATAACACCCCAGGCTATAATATATTTAGAAAAGACAGAACCAACAAAAAAGGTGGTAGAGTAGCCTTAATCTATCCTAACACCATCACAATCTCACCTTTCCCTAAAGAAACACCAACTTTCAACAATGCTGAAATTCTAATCGGAATCCTACAAATTAACAAAAAAAAAAAAACCAGATATGCATTGTTGGGCTATATATACCCCCCAGGCAAAACATCCATACTATGGAAGACCTCCTCTCCTGGATATCAGAAGACATCAGTAATGAAACTATAATTATGGGAGATATCAATAGCAACTGGCAAGATCTGATGATTGACTCCCCTACTAATAGCATAAACCTCTATGGTTATAACTAGCTCGTTACCAATGCCACCCGTATGCATAACAGCAATACCATAGGTGCAACTCTTGACTGGATACTAGTTTCTAATCCTGACAAATACTTTAATCCCTATACTCTACCCAATACTCTTACTGACCACCTACCCATATTCATATATAGATCCCTACCACAAATTACAAGAACCCACACATACAGAACCACCAGAAACATCAGGAACGTTGACCAACAATCCTAAAACACACAAACTGGAATCCATTTAATAAATACTGTCGACAGTCTAGCCCCCTGAACCAAAAGAATAAAAACTAACCATGCTCTCTGGCTAACAAAAAATACCAAACAACATTTACAAGACAGAGATAAAGCTTAGAAGGAATGGAACAATAACAAATCTGATGCTAACCTAATCAAATATAAATAGTTACAAAACAAAGCAAAATTTAGTGAACTTAGACAAAAAAAACCCCACTTTTCCAACCAACTGACAAACCACAAAAACAGCTCAAAACAATTTTGGAAATACACCTCACATCTCCTTACCCCAGGCTCTAAACAAACTCCATCACCACCCCCTGACAAAACTCCCTCAGAAATAGCCAACCTGTTTAAATGTTATTTATAGATAGCATAAGCAAAATGTTAACAAATCCCACTGTCACAACTACCTCAAGCCCCATCTCTGATCCCCCTTCCACCCTTATCTCATGGCGCCTGCACAGACAAAAAAAAATCTTAACCTCCCCAACAAGCTAGTACTACATCTTCTATCTCCTTTTCTCTTAAACCTGTCCCTACCTCTCTCATTTAAAAACTACTTCAAAATCTAAACCCATACTCCCTCTCCTCTGACAACTTCCCCCCTGAATACTTAAATGTTGCTGCAGAAGCCATAGCATATCTTGTCAGCATGCTTATAAATTGCTCCATAGCAGAGTCCAAAGTCCCTAACCTCTGGAAAAAATCTATCATCACCCCTTTACATAAAGGGAGCAACTCCAATGGGCTATCCAATAATCGACCAGTCTCTAGCCTCTCTCCTCTTTCCAAACTCCTGGAAAAATGCATACATAGGCAATTACTTCATCATCTCATCCAAAACAAATTACCCCCAGCCAACATGGTTTTTGCCTATCACACAGCACCACCACTGTCCTAATTTCCTTCATGGACACTGTGTCCAAATCCATTGACTCTGGTAATGTCACCTCTGTCTTACTACTAGACTTATCAAAGGCATTTAGCACAGTGTCCCACAACAAATTTCTTCATCAGCTATCCATTGTAGGCTGCACCCCACCATCCCTCCAATGGTTTGCCAGCTACTTATCCAACTGCCAACTGTGCGTTAAATGGCAAAATAAACTATCCTAATATCAAAGCAATACAAGTGTAGTACCACAAGGGACCTTACTTAGACCCTTACTCTTCAATGTGTTCACCAACAGCCTTCACACCTCACCACCTTTAGGTCCATTATCTAATATGCAAATGACACTACCATAATTTCATCCTCTGATAACATACATTTCCAACAACTCACCCAAACCACCTATACTTCAATAGAGATATGGCTGAGAGCGTTGCTCAGCTACTCCTAAATCCTAAAAAAATATATTCTCACAGGATAAAACTCAGAAATTGAAAAACTTCCCACAGCTAAGCTAGGAGGCGTTACCATAGACAACAAACTAACTTTCAAACACCACATCTGCAACAGCATTAAAAAACACACATCAAACTACGAACACTCTATAGACAAAAAACTTTCTTGGATAACTCCACCAGAAAAACCCTTGCCAACACCTATTTGCTTCCCTCTCTCTTATATCCAGCCCCCTTATACACCAATTTACAATCTTCTCTTAAAAACAAGCTCCAATCCTGCTACCGTAAAAATGCCAAATTTGTCACAGGCTATTCCTACTGTTCCCACTGCCTAGCTCTGAAAGAACTAAACTGGCTCAAACTCATACACCACCAAATCCTAGTTCAGCTGTCTTCTGCACATAAAATTATATATACACCTGGTACTTGCACAGCCCAAAAATCTGTCCTAAAATCCTACATCCCTATCAGAGTCCTCCGCTCTGATAACAAACAACTCCTAACCGTCTACATTCCAAATAAAAGAGCTGGACAGTGCTTAAACTGTCATGTTACTGCTAAGCTCTGGAACTCTCGGCCAACAGACATTACTACCATTAAGTGCTTTAACAACTTCAAACACACCCTAAAAAAACATTTTCTTTGTAATCAGACCTGTACCTTGCTCCTTCCCTAACAGGTGAACTCCATCCACTCTCTAGGATTTTTCCTTTCTATATCTGGAGATCCCTAAACCAAGTATTTCATCCACTAACCATTACCATATCAAACTAAGAAACGTTACGTATTTCTACATCCTTAACTATTCCTATCCTACAGCACAATTCTTCTAAGCATATGCTTGCTTCTAACATTCTGACTCTGTGCCTGACCCTCACTCTTTACCTTAATCCTACCTAATAAAAAAAAAGTTGTAATCTACCACATTACTTTTATTTAGTATTGCCTGTCTAGCATGTTGTATTATTGTATCTACCTCTCTATACTTATTTATTACTCATTATTTATTTAATGTGTGCTTTAATACTTGTTATTGTCTTGTTCATGTCTTAACTTTCATGTATCATTTGGAGTTTTTCTCCCCAGGCCTTCACTGAAAATGGGTTCCTGACACAGTCAGACTTTCCCGGTAAACAAATGTTAAATAAATAAATAAATGTTGTTGTTTGTCTTTTTGGCTTTTTCTCTGTAAGGGGTCACCACAGCAGAACTCCGGTCCGCTAATGATTGGCAGCAGATTTTTACGAAACACCGAGGTGCCAGCTCGACGCCCAACCTTCAGCGAAGGCACACCCATTTACGCACGCATGTCTTTCAAACGCTACCCTTCCACGAGGAGGACATGCAGACTCCACACAGAAGGCACTCCCAAGCCACGCCGAGAATCGAACGGGAGAACCTCTTGCTGTGAGATAACAATGCTACTGCCGTACCACCGCGGCTATTAAATAAATAAATAAATAAATAAATGAATAATGAATTCTAGAGAAAAGATGGCTGCAGTCTGTCAAAATCTAAGTTACCTTTAAGGCCCATGAATGAGATTCAACTACCCCATGACTAGATGCAGCTGCAAATACCTAAATGTATAATCAAATCTTCTAACTATGAACTCAGACTGTTTTCTTTCTCTCTGCACAACAGATCTGATGGTTTCTTAACCTGCAACAGCTGGCCCATTCATTCCATGGAGTTAACAGCCTATGGCACATTAACTCCTGCTCAGGTAGCCAAGTTTGGCCATTCTTTTCCAAGTGATGGAAGTCAAGTGGTATGGATGGGGTTGAGATTTTAGATTGGTTTTAAAATTGAAAACATCAGAAAGTTTTTTTTATTACATCAAAAGTTGAAAGGGAATATTGGTGAAAGTGATGTCTTACCGTAAATGATTATCACCTAGACACATGGTGTATATCAGAGAAAGAAGACTTTTGAGCAAAATTAACAAAAAGCAGAGAAGCATGGCAAAATGCTATACAGGAAAGAGGAGGCATCCCTTATGATGTACACGAAGGAAGAACATCACCAGTAAAATTAAGAATGCAAGTTCCACAGGCCAGAAAACATACTTGGTGGTTTTCTTCACAGAGTCAAGGAAAATCTAACTTAAATCCCTGTTAATCCTGTTAAAATGTTAGCATGTGGACACATATCTGATCTATGGTTGCAGCCTATAGATATACCATTTAATAAAGGGGGGGGGGGTCACATTTGTTCCATATAGTTTAGAGCCATCTGCCTGACTAGAACTTTATGCAAAGTCATGGAGACAGTTATAATGATACTTGTCCAATGGAGGCAAGAGACCACTTCTGCTAATTATGAAACAGTCTGGAGTGTTAAGGGGAGATCCTGCCTTTTGCATCTTGTGGCATTCATTCTCCAAAGAGGTAAGAGCAGCCCTTGATGAAGGGCTGAATTGCATTCTACTTATCTGACCTTGCTGAGGCTTTTGATACTGCTCCATGTAAGAGAATAACTGACATACTAAAAGCATTAAATGTCTGTGGACAAAATGTTAGTTAAGCAACAGAACTCAACAAAAGCAACAAAACTCAACAACTCATTGTGGAGGGGTTATCTGTTTATCTAAACAGTAGTACCAAAGATATCACACAGTGTTCTGTACTGGGAGCCACTTCTTTTTGGACTGTTCTTGCTGTGGATAAACAAATATGTTGATGAATGCAAACTAAGTAACATAATTACTTCAACAAAAGATGCCAACGTTTTCCAGTATCATCTAGAAAAATATTTGCCTGATGCATCTTTAAAAACATCACCACTAATGTCAGTAAATGAAGCTTCATGACACTTGGCAAAAAGGATGTAAATTAAGATTACAAAATAAAAGATCAGATTATAAAATACGTCCACCATCATTAAATATCTAGGGGCTATGGTACAGACACTGCAGAATCAGGAAAAAGTTATGTATTAAAACATAAATTTATTGTTAAAAAAGGGGTTGGAAGTCGACTTAATGTTTAAGGTGTTTAACTCACAGACACAGGTTACAGGGTTTCATTCTCACTTTCAGCAACTTAGCTAAGCTTAAAATGGCCACAAGAGCAGCTAACCTAGTACTCATCTATGAATTACATCAGCTATCTAAATTAGACAGTTTAAACTCTGTCAAATATGTGTATACCAAATCTGCCTCATTCCAAGGAGATCACAGTACCACTTTATAAATCATTGATCTAATCCATTGTTGAATGCAGTGTAACATTCTATAGTCTTTGAACAAGCCAGCTGAAAGAACATGAAAGGTACAATGATTCCTTATTAGAAAATCGTAGGGCTGGAAACAGGGCCAGCCTTAGGTCAACTGGCACCCTAGGTGCCGGGGCTCCATGGTGTCCCCATGCATGCACCACTTGGTGCTTCCTTATCCTGGCCTACCTACACCATCCAGATTACTTTTTCTTCCTTATTTTCACAGCTTGTCTTACTCTCCTTACTCTTCAGTTTTTCCTGCTTTTATTCATTTATTCAACACATTTTAAATAGGAAAGACAACACACCGATACAACAGCATTAAGCTGGAGTCTAGGGGTTGCAAGAAGCCATGGGGGTTTCTAGATGCTTTTTCTGTGGTGCATTTTAGTTTTCTTTTCTTTTATTAAACAAGCTTTGCATTCAGTGATGGCCTGAACAAAATTCTTAATTAAAGGAAGAAATTCAGTCTTGCTCTTCAGCTTTGGTTTTGCCTGAATCCCTTCAACACATTCTATACTACTGGTATAAAGAGTTACATTTCTGTGAGACTGTGCTCAGTAAAAGGCTGTGACTGTTTCTACAACCATCTGGACATACAAAGGTGATATAAGTATACTTTTTTGCACTTGATCTGCTTCAGTGTCTCTGTCTGCATTTTGTTATCAAAACTGTACTGCATTTATGTATTTGCTTGATTGAATATTGCTGGTCTCTGTCTGCATTTTGTTTATCAGGGTTGTACAGCACTAGACCATCATACAGAGGCAGTGGTCAGAAAAGCCTAAGTAAAAGGATTGCATCCAGAAAAAAGGAGGTTATTACCTCTCTCTACTCCTCCCTCATTAGGCCAATATTTGAGTACAATGCCCCGTTTGGTATGTACCTGTCCAAACACCTGCACCAGCTGGAAAGGCCCCAGAAATACTACACAAAGAGACTCCATGGCCTCCAACACTTGTCCTATGTGGACAGGCTCAAATCACTATCACTCTACTCGGTATTGCACAGATTGCTCAGAGGTGATCTGTGTCTCGCCTAAAAGGCAATCTTGGACCTTGCCCTACTAGAAATGCTTCTATCCATAAGTCTATCTCCTCATGCATTACATACTCAAAAGGCTTAAATCTAATAAGCGACATTAACAAAACTTGCTGGAGAGACAGGTTTGTCTCCCAGGGGCTGCCCCATCTCTGGAATAGATTTCCCATACACGTCAAACAGAGTATGTTGCTGACCCTCTTCAAGTGCAACCTTGATGAGTGGATGGGAAACCACAAATTTGTCCCATGGGTTCCACCTGTGTCTCTCATTGACCAGTGTGACAGGTGCTGACTAAGGTTTCCTTGTTGGGGATAAACTCTTGGCTAGGCTTGTAAGGGCCCCAGGGCCATTAGCCTAATAACCTCCTATGATCCTATAAAATATCAATAATGAAAACACTACAGCTTCAAAAATTATGGAATAATTTCCCTCTTGCAGACAGAAGTACAGAAGTTAGTCATTAACATTTTTTAAAGGACTTAGTTGGAAATTGTTTACCTGATGTGTGTAGCAAATGCAATGCCCATTAAATGCATAGTGACACACACACACACACGCACACACACACACACACAGACACACACACACACACACCCTTGTATATTTTATATATATATATATATATATATATATATATATATATATATATATATATATATACATATACACACTTATTACCATCGAACCTCCCAAATGCTGATGCGTTTAACCTTGGCATCAAATAATCAACAATATAACATTGACACACCTTTGTGCATTCTCTGAGGAATAACCTTGCAGCATGCAACAATTAAAATGTCTCTTTTTGTAGGCAGGAATTTTCACTGCATCCCTAATGTGGTGGGCTGTGCCCCCCACACACCGTGTTAACTTCAACATCCCACAGTCCCCGGAGAAAGGGCATATTCTTCAACCCCGGGGATTTTTGGTCTTGCAAATGTATCGACCATCTATTTTGTAAACCAAAGTGTGTATATAGATAGATAGATAAGATAGATAAACAGACCGATAGATGTATAGATATACATATAGGTTTACACACACACACACACACACACACACACACACACACACACACACACACACACACACACACACACACACACACACACACACACACCTCACCCCACCAGTACAATCAAGTAAGTGAGGTATTTACCACTACAAAGCATCTTCTGAATGAAAGTTGTGGTTGCCACACTGACATTTGTTTTCCTGACCTCATGTGCTGCAACCCTTTGGGCCAGATCTGGCACTGAAACTAGATAAGGCCAAATATCATGCATCAGTTATTTACTGAGTCACCTCAAAGGAAGCCAGTCCAAAGGAAAAACAGCCTGGAAAGCCACACACCTAGGTAAGAGAAGCAACATAGGAGATTGTTGTCCTGCACCCAGAATTTACTTCTCAAAGATGTATCACTTGGTAAGAACATCACATAATTGCATCATATTATTTTGAAACATTGTGAATGCAGGACAAATAGGTGTTCCTAGCAAGCCAAAAATCTCCTGCCTGGAGAGACTCTAGACGTCAAAATTTCAGGAAGATAGACTGAAAGGAAGCTCTTGTCCTAGAAGTTGAGACCCATTTATAATATTTGTTAAAAGTGTAGAAGGTAGGTCAAGTTGGTTGCAGCTGTACAAAAGTTGTCTGAGGAGAAGTTGTGAAAAATGGCAGTTAATGTAGAGAGATAAAGCTCTATTTGCAACCCTTTTGACCTGAAGCAAACATGTCCTCTATGCTCTCTCCTAAGGAAAAAAATACTGCATCTATGAGCCCTGATAGTATCCCAAGTTGCCTTCTGAATAACATGAAACATGACATATTAGAATCATTGTTCAGCTTTGGCCTCCAAACTGGCTTCATGACTAGCAAATGGAGGAATGCAATAGCTATCCCTCTGTTCAAGGGTGGGCTATCTACTAACATGGGTAATTACAGATCTATAACTCTGGCTAGTCTTATATGTAAGGCCATGGAAACAGTTATCATGGATGTTATAAATAAAGACATAGGAAATCTTCAGACCCTGGATCCAATGCACTTTGGATTTGTTAAGGACAGATCATGGCTACTCAGTCTGGTGGATTACTTAGAGAAAG